>NC_056734.1:135894400-135971900 GCF_019279795.1 Protopterus annectens
GCACCTTCTAAAGCAAAGAAACAAACTCACGAGCCACGTGGTCAGGCCTCTATGCCCAAAAAACAGATGCTCAAAATGGCCGAAGACTTGATTACCTTGAATCAGGGATTCCCATCCCCCTCCTGATAAGAAGCCTAGGCAAGAGACTGACTATGAATCTTCAGATCAGGTTTCCATTTGTTCTGATTCCTCTTCTGATCTGGAATATTCTCTTCCCCCCATGAGGATTCTGATGCTGAAGAATCTAGCTTCTCCTCCAGAGGACTATTCTTTTGGGGAAACATTGCATACCTTGAGGGAGCATTTCCACTGGGAGAGCCAAGATTTTTCAGAACCTGAAAAGAGACTCAGAGATTTCCTTTTACTACCCCAACACAGGCCACTAGCCATTCCACCTGTGTTAGACTTTGTTGATGATGTGTTTTTGGAGTCTAGTCTTACCCCTGACTCCTTACCTCCAGCCCCTGTTAAGCCTGACAGATACTACAGGGTTCCTGACTCTCGTAAATTCCTTTTTAAAAACCCTGCTGCAGACCCAGAAACTATTTCACAGGGTCCCAAAGGAGTTAAGGCTTCCACTGCAAAAAACCCTACCCCCTCTGACAGAGATTCTAGGGCACTGAGTAGATGGGGGAAAAAAGGTTTACACATCTGGTACCCTGGCTATAAGGGACTTAACTATCAGTTTCATATGCTCAAATATCAGCAACATGTCATGGCATTGCTTAAACAGAAAATGTTGTTAAACTCTGAATGTGCAGAAAACAAGGAAATGCAGGATTTATTGCATGCAGCTGAACAAGTTGGAAAGCATGCTTTGCAGTGTGGTTTTGATTCTTTGGAGGCCTCCTGCAGGGCCGCAGTTACGGGTCCTGTAATTAGGAGGTATGCTTGGTTAAAGGAACAAAATCTGTCTGATCATGTCAAAGTTAAATTATTAGCTGCACCTTTACAGCATGATACTTTGTTTGGTGTTAAGGCAGAAGAGGTGTTAAAGAAAATGGAGGACAAAGCTAAATCTATGCAAACTGTCAAAGATTTTTTTACAAGTACAGGTTTAGTAGACACTGGCCAACAAAGAACTGGTCCTTTCCTGTGTTGCCAGACCTTAAAGGGGCATATCCAGACACCCTAGAGGCAGATCCCAGGCGCAAGGTTCATACAGGTCAAAGCAATGGGGTGCTTCTACCTCCAAAGTTGGAGAAGACAAATCACAACCATATAGGAAACAGTCCCAGGCTGCACAAAGCGCTCATCACCTGGCAGCACCCTTAGGGGGAAAATTAGCACTTTTTTCTCAAAATTGGCACATCATAACCCAGGACAAGTGGGTTCTAAATATTGTGTCACAAGGCTACAAGTTCCAGTTTCATACCCTGCCAAAGGCCAAACGGCTGGCCAGATCTGCCAAAAAATCAATGGGCAGAGACACAAAAACAAGTCTCATCCCTCATGGACATGGGAGCTGTTCAACAAGTACCAGAGCAAGAGCAGAGACAAGGATTTTACTCAAGACTGTTCTTGGTACCCAGAAAGGACAAGGCCTGGAGGCCAAAACTGGACCTATCTATTCTGAACACATTCCTGAATATACCAAAATTCAAGATGTTGACTTTGCAACAGCTTCTGCCCATGCTGGGCAAGAATGCTTGGCTTTCAACTTTAGACCTAAAAGAGGCATACCTGCATGTCCCAATCAGACAAATATGCAGAAGATACCTCAGATTCAAGGCTGGCTCAATGCATTACCAATTCTCTGCACTGCCCTTTGGCTTATCTACTGAGCCCAGGGTCTTTACAAAGTGCCTGGCACCAGTAATTGCATTCTGCAGACAGAGGAATACAAATATATCCTTACTTGGACGACTGTCTAATTCAAGCAGAGAACAAGGACATTCTTCTACAGCATCTGGCATTTGTGAAAAGACTTCTAACATGCCTATGGTACACAGTCAATGAAAAGAAATCAAAACTAGTACCCTTTCAAGAGATAATATTCCTGGGTGCAAGCTTAAATACAACTGCCCAGATGGCTTATCTCACGCCAGACAAACAAAGGCAACTGACTACCTGTTTCAAAATGTTAGCAACAAAGGCCCAGTTATCTGCAAGAAAAATTCTGCAGGCTTTGGGCTTCATGGCATCCTGCATCCTACTAATTCCATATGCAAGACTACATATGAGGAAACTTCAATGGTACCTAAGAAGTGTTTGGACTCAACATTGCCACAGCCTGGAAACTATGATTGCTGTCATTCCCTGCCTGCAACAAAAGTTTCGATGGTGGGCCAAGGCTTGTCACCAAAACAAGGGACAGCCATTCACATTACCCCCAGTCAGGCAGACACCAACAACGGGTGCATCAGATTATGCCTGGGGGGCCCACATGGCAGGAAGATGCATTCAGGCACATGGACCTTAAGCCAAATGTATCTACATATCAATCAAAAAGAGATGCTAGCTGTTCAAAGTGCCCTGACAGCCTTACAGGACCTACTTCATCCTGGACAACTACTGATGGACAGACAACACCATGATCATGTGGTATATAAACAAGCAGGGGGGCACACCTTCTTACCCCCTTTGCAGACTAGCCATGACTTTGTGGGACACAGCATTGACTTACCAAGTGCATCTGCAGGCACAATTCCTGCCAGGAAGGAAAAATACTCTGGCAGACGAACTAAGCAGAAACATGGATCCCCACGAGTGGCAGCTGGATCCACAAGTCTTCAGTATAAGGAAATTGGGATGCCCAGACATAGATCTATTCACCTCCCCTCACAACTACCAACTAAAAAGATTCTGCACAAGGGCTTATCACAGACGAGCATGGAAAGTGGACACCCTATCAGTATATGCCTTTCCCCCACTGCCTCTCCTCCCCAAGGTACTCCTAAAGGTCAGACAGGAGAAGCCAAAGATGATACTGATTGCCCCAGCCAGTACTGGTATCCAATACTAAGGAACTTGTCTCAATGCCCAGCTTGGACCTTACCTCAAATACTTCCTCTACTGTCCGAGCAAAACAATCAGATCCTGCACAGCCAACTCAGGACTTTAAACCTGGCAGCATGGCAGATAATGTAGTCCTACAAAACACACCTCTCAGTAAAGCTGTGAGCGATGTCATTTTGGAAGCCAGCAGGCCTAGTACTAGAAAATCTTATGCTGGACAATGGAAGAGATTCTGTGCTTGGAACCACACACAAGGAACTGATACAGCTGTGCCGAATATTCCACAGATTTTAGCAATACTTAACTGAGATGCTGGACAAAGCCCTATCTTTTTCATCTATTAAAATTCATGCCTCTGCCATTTCGGCTCTTTACAATACAGAGCCACCAATCTTTTCTCATCCCTTATTAAAGCAGTACCTCAGAGGAGTCAAAAATTTAAGGCCTCCAAGGAGATCACCAATGCCTGCATGGGATCTCAACTATGTCTTGGAAACACTCACCCTTCCTGCTACTGCTACTGCTACTGCTGATATAAAGTTTTTATCTTGGAAAACAGCTCTGCTCCTAGCAGTAATTTCTGCAAGATGAGTTTCAGAGCTACAGGCACTCATGGCTGTGGAACCTTTTATCACTTTTTACCCAGACAGGGTCTCTCTGAGGACTAACCCAACATTTATGCCCAAGGTGGTGTCCAGTGTGGCTCTTAACCAAGCTGTTCATCTGCCAACATTTTATTAAAATTCACAGAACAAGGGGGAGAGAATTCTGCATTCTTTGGATGTACACAGACAGCTTAGATTCTACTTGGACAGAACCAAAGTTTTCAGAAAGACAGAGCAATTACTAGTGGCATATGCTGCAGGATTACAAGGAAAGGCTATCTCAATGCAGACTATTTCAAAGTGGATAGGCCACTGCATTCGTTTCTGCTACTTACAGCATGACAAGCCAGTGCAGAAGGGCATTAGGCCACATTCAACCAGAGCTGCAGCCACTTCAGCAGCCTTTTTCAGGGGAGTACCAACCAAGGACATTTTAGAGGCTACTACTTGGGAGTTCAGTGCACACCTTTACAAAGTACTATCATCTGCTACTCTACTCTAAATCCAGGGTAGGCTTTGCCACTGCAGTTCTGCAGGGCCTCATAGCCGCTCCTAACGCTGTTTAGCTCCAGCCTCCCAACCATAGCTTTGGGACTCTACCCAAATGTAATGACTGCAACAGTGAAACACGAAGAACATAGTACCGTTGTTTACACTTAACAGAAATGTAGATGTTTGAGTGTATTCACTGTTGCAGTCCAGGTTACCCACCATCCCCCGTTCTTCTGATGGAACCTATCCTTCCTTCCTTTGATTTATACAACCTATGTGGTGTATTTTCTTGTAGAGGACTGTAAAGTTTATATTGGTGCATGTATTTATATATATATATATATATATATATATATATATATATATATTATATTATATATATATATATATATATATATATATATATATATATATATACATATATATATTATATATATATATATATATTGTATATATATATATATATATATATATATATATATATATATATAAAATATATTATATATATATATAATATATACATTTTGGCTATCCTTTTAGGGGGCACCTGACATCTTGGGGCAAGAAAAACTAAAGAAAATGGCGTAGGCCACATCTTTTATACTCCTAACGACCTGACGTCAAGGAAGTGGTGACAGCAGCCTACGCAGGACCCAGGACTTTGGAATTTAGGCCAGCTGAGGGCAACCTGCCAGCAGGATTACCCAAATGTAATGACTGCAACAGTGAATACACTCGAACATCTACATTTATGGTAAGTAGACACAACTCTACATTTATGGTAAGTAGACACAACTGTACTTTGTTTCATCCACAGTACTTGATGGTATGTGGGTGTAGAGGAGGGATAGTGACAAAACCCCTCCCATCTCCATTCAAGTTAATTTATTATTCCCCTTCATATTGTATAAGATGCATATCATTTCTGCAATGTCTGCTTACAGTGAAATGCTTAGTTTAGTTTTTTCCGTCGCCTTCCTTTGTGCCGCAGCCCAGCCCCCACTTTGACACACTTGATTTCCTGTCTTATTAGAACTTATTGTTTTTCTTTGTACTCCTTCCTGCATGCGCAGTAAAACAGAGGAGCACCAAGACATACAGCGTCATCCTAGCCAAAAACATGCAAACTTTCTCTAAAATCATTTACACATCTGATCAGCAAATGTAATCCTGTGATAGGAGGACTGGAAAATAGATGCTACACTATGTGCCTTTGCTGTTGTAATAATCCTTATTACAGGGACTTCAGCTCTAGAAGGTCTGACTTACCTGTGTGCCCTACTGCCTTCTTAACAAGCTTGTCCATTAGAGATGTCAGGACATTCCCTGGATAACGTGATGTCCAGCTGCACCAATATAGATCTTTCTTTCCACTAATCCAAAACATGTATACTGTTACTTGTGCATCTGTAGTCAGGTTTTGCTCAGCCATACAAGCACCCCACTGGGCATTTTTTTTTTAAGTTTATTGCTGTCTGTGTAGTTTTATTAGGTCAGCATCCCAGTAAAATGTGCTAGAGCATGTTTGACCCTTAGAAAGAAGACCGGCACTCTTGTAGCGCATGAATATAAGACTAAGATTAACATAGGCTGTCCATTTTTTTGTTTAGGCCCAGAGTGTGATAGTTTCTTGTTTGAGAATTCAATAAAGATGCTTTTTTTTTAGTTGTAACATTGGAAATCGTACATTTATATAAATGCGACTGAAAAGATCAATATGGTTTTCAAACATTATACATCACATATAATCTTCTACACTGTCATTGTCAGTCATATGTTATATAACTCATTCAGTTCATGCCTTCCCTTAAACCTCATTCTTCCTCCAAAACATTATTCTGCATGTATTGCTTCAACAATTCCCAATGTTTTTCTACGTAATTTGCTCAAATCCTTTTCTAAGGATCCCACTTTGTTCTTTTATCTCTCTAACTATATTCACTACTTCTAGTATGCTTGGTTTGAACTTTAAATTCCATTTTCTAGTAATTGCTTTTTGGCAGCCATCAGAATTAAACTCAGCAAGGCTTTACTATGTCTACATAGTTCGATTCTATATCACAGCTCAAAAAAAATTTTTAGTTGCATCAATTTGCTCATTTAGTATTTCTGATAGTAGTCATCAAGGAATTTTGAAAGTCTGCCAACTTATTACACTCGCAAAAAACATGTTCCCAATTACCTTTTTCTTCCTTTCAACATTTGTATACTGTAGGTCTGTGTGTGTGTGTATGTATCTTTAAGGAGCTATCCAAGGGCTTGCACAAGTCTGTAAACAGTGAGCATGTGCAAGACTGACTGCCATTTTTGCAGTAAGCTGTTGAGATGCAAGCATATATTTATACAAGGTCTGTTTGTTAATCTGATACTGCTGTCCGTCCTGCTGTGTTTCTATGTATTAAAGCATCTAAATGAAATACCCCACCTGCTTGTCATCTATGATGGAGAGGAATGAGTGACATGGTGTTAGAAGTGGCATGTCTAAAAGGACTTGAGGCCAGGATGGAATACCATTTCTTCAGTTTGAGTTGGGGCACTCGGTTGGAACTGGGGGAATCTAGAGGAGTGAGTCATCCCTACAACGTGGATACTTTGCAAAACAGGTCAGAAACGAATTTCAAATATTAAAACTTGCTCAGCGCTACTTTTTATTTTCAAAATATAAAACCAGGCATACTGAACATTGTAAACTATATTTGCAGAAATGTGCATGTCCAATGTTGATAAAAATATTTGGATTGGTACGGAAAAAGTTTGAAATGTCCGAATTGCATAAAATGAAAAAATAAGAAGACATGACCACATTTTCGCTAAGCACTTATTTTTCATATTAATCAGAGCAATCCGAGTTATCAGAAGTGTGTGAAGTGTTTGCATGTTTGTGTAGTATTATAGTAAAGTTAGTTCACAGAACACAGCCATTTCAGAGTGTATTTTGCAGAGTACAGTAATTTGAAGAGTTTATTGTGCATTTGAATGTTATTACAAGCTCAACAGATTGTTCATACATAATTACAAGGGACTGATTTTCACTGATTGCACATAGTTTGTGGGCATGACAAATGGATTTTGAAAACCCAGTGCACTTGTGTTTGACAGTAATATTGCAGAGAACTAAAGAGCATTTCAGCAAGAGTATGACAGTTTCATACAGGCTGCATTTTCTGAAAGGTGACTATACAAAGGCATTTATTCTGCTTAATTTAGCTAGGTCAGAAGCCATAGAAAGAGAACGTTCATTTGTGCATGCACCTGCTATCTATATAGGAAAGGGGGAAAACGGTCATTGTTGTACCAGCTGAGTCAAGGGAGGACCCTGACTGCATAAACTTAAATTTAGAGAAATGCAGAACCCCCAGACAAATGTTATAATGGAAAGGCACTTATTTTATATGAGGAATCCAAAGCCTGGTGAAACTTTTGCAGCATGTGTAAATGACTTGAGAAACAAAGTTAAAACGTGCAGATTTGGTGACTTAAGGGATGAGTTGATAAAGGACAGACTTGTGTGTGGTATTAAAGATGATGCTGTGAAAGAGTTTGCTTCATGATAGTGATTTAACTTTGAATAAGGCCATTGAGATTTTGTCAGCTATACGAGCTCACAGAAAGGCGCACACATATGCTTACAAATGGGAATAGCTCTAGAAGACCTAGTGATAAAGCTCATGTTGCTAGTATGCAGCACATACTTTAAAAGAAACAGGCCCAAGCACAGGGCAACAATTGTAGCCCCATGCAGCACTCACTGGTATACCCTAGAGCTTTTCAGAAAATTCCAGAGTTTGTACAGTCTCAGTGAAACACAAGAGTGAGTCAGCAAACTCAAAGCATGGGCCCCCACCTTGTTTTATTGTCAACTGTCGTAATTGTGGTGGAAGTCATAAATCTAAACGAGAAAAATGTTTAGCTTTTGGTCAGCAATGCCACAAATGCAGTAAATGGAATAATTTCAAAAGGTTTTATAAATCAAAAAGCCCATGTTCTTTTATTAAAAGGGAACATTTTAAGAAACGAGTTTAGCAATCAGTGAAGTAGATTTAAGGGCAAAGAATGAGGTATTTTGTATTGTTTGGATTAATGGCAAACCCATAGAAGTCAAAGTTGACACAGGTTCCAAGTGTAATGTTATGTCAGCAGAAACATTTGCTAGTGTGTGCCATGGTGAAAGGCTTGATTTGGCAAGATGATTGAAGCTTGTTGCTTATGGAGGTGAAGAAATTCAAAGCAAAGGCTTAGTAGTTCTTTTATGTTACTCTTTTGGGAGACGCTACGACTTATTTTTTGTGGTTAAGTGGCTGAAACCATGATTTATCACTTGCAAGCATACTTGTGTGCCTTTTTATGAATTCATGGATTTGACAAATCTCTCTAGCTTTGCTCAATGTTAAATCACTGTCACAAAGCCAAATATTAGTAACTCATCTTTCAAATCACCAAATCTGCAAGTTTTAGCTTTATTTCTCAAGTCAGTGATATAAGCTGAAAATTGTTTTCCTGGCTTTTGGTCTCTTGTATAAAATAGGTGTCTCTCCAATGTAACATTTGTCTGGGGGTTACACATTTCTTAAATTTTCATTTCAAGCACTGAGGATCCTCTCTAGATTCTGACTGTACAACAGTATGGCAGTTTCCCCCTTTCCTGCATGTACTGCTGGCGCATACACAAATGAGCGCTCCCTTTCAATGGCTTCTGACCACATTAAGTTAAGCAAAATAAATGCCCTCATACGTGCATCGTTGTCAGAAAAAGCTGCTTGTATGAAAATGTATTCCTGCACAAATACACTCCAGTTCCCTGCAATATCATGACCGAACACAAGTGAACTGGGTCTGCGAAATGCCTCTGCTATATTAACATACAGTAGTGAAGGTGCTTTAAATTATGTATGAACGTGTGTGTGTGTGTGTGTGTGTGTGTGTGTGTGTGTGTGTGTGTGTGTGTGTGTGTGTGTGTGTATAAGTGTATGTTTATGTGTGTGCATTTATGTATCTGTCTGTCTGGAGGTGAGTGTATGTGTGCGTGTGTGTGTGTTTGTGTGTGGGGGTGTGTGTATGTACTGTTCTGAATGCCTTATCTGAAGAGGTATATTATAATGAAGGATTCAGATCAATAACATGTAAAAAATGATCAAAGAGTAGAACATATGGACTGCAGGTATAGGTACAAACACAATGTGGAGGGGCCACAGGAAGGAAGAGGCAGACAAAACACGGATTGGTTTCACAGTATTTTGAGGGGTAGATTTGACAGCATGAAATTTACAATTATTATGTGTGTGTGTGTGTATATATATATATATATATATATATATATATATATATACACATATTATAACAAAATTATATATATATATGCCAGGGGTCCACTAAATTTTGAAATCTCAAAAATCCTGAACATCAGAATCCTGATGTCCAAATGTTTGAAATTTTGAAATCTCGAAGTTAAACAATTGAGCTCCCCAGCAGTGCAGAACAGTAACTTCACTGTTCTCTACACTGTAGTGTGATCTCGGAGTTGGTATGTTTAAATAGCAGGGGGTGTGGGGGGCTAGCCCCCCCTGTAGCAACATGATGTCTAACTTTCTCATCTGAATGTCGGGATTCTGATGTTTGAGATTTTGACTTTTTGAAATTACATAGTGGACCCATATGCCGGAACTTGTTACTGTGCCCAGTAGCACAATGGACTCTTTAAAATAACTGCACTTTGCTAAATAAATCTTTGTAGTAGAAGAACACTTTAAAATCACTGTACTTTGTGAAAACACCCTTTCAGTGTAAGAAACACTTTGAAATGACTGCAGTTTGCAAATGAACTGTATACAACACAAGAAACTCACAGTAAGAAACACTTCAGAATGAATGCACTTTGCAAGTAAACTGTATTCAGCACAAGAAACTTTTCAGAATGGCTGTACTTTGACTGTACTTTGCAAAATAACTGTACTTTGCACACAGTAAACTCTTTGAAATAATTGCACTGTAATAAAGCACACACTGCAAGCACTTTGTACACCCTGAGATACTTAGAACAACTCTAGTTATGCTTTGAATGGCTTCAGTTAATATGAAGTAGTAACTCATGCCAAAATGTGGTTGTTTACTATAAAACATGCAGTTACTTTGCTTTTCTAAACTTATTTTGCTCTTTTATTGTAATTGATATGCCCATTTGTCCTTGTATGTTCATTACACTTTTCTTGTGCTCGTTTTACTTTAAATGTGCTAGTTATGCAGATCGGAGGCAACTCTGAACCCCATGCAAGTATTTCTGATAATTTTGTCAAATAATATGGTTTTGAGCACTTCATTTAATTAGCAATGCATTTTGTGCCTTCCGTTTGATTAGTAATGCGTTTTGTGCTACTTATTTGATTAATAATGTGTTTTGTGCTTTACAAATGCTCCGTATCGTTTTTTTTTTTTGTAAAATCATTTCTGTATGTTTTGGTTACCTGAATTTCATTTCTGGACTTTTTTAATCATTTGAGCACTGTTTCACCCAACCTGCTCTATATACCTTCACTGTCAACTCTGCAACTCATGGCTTGAAGAAGTTGCACTCTTAATCCTTGTTCTGACAACCTGTCGCTCGTCCGGTCAGGGTAAAACAGGTGAACAGTTGTGGGCTTGGTTCAAGCAGCTTTATTATGTAGAAACACATCTGGATTAAGGCTTAGTAATTTAAACTTATAAACAGATTGACTACTTCACTCAAACATGTTAACACTCCTGCTTTTCTCTCAAAATGGCACTGCTGGCTTCATTTGACTGCACTTGGAAATGCTTCTTAGTCATAATACATGCTCTGTTCTAGACTTATACTGTCTTGCTTCATGGTCACCCAGGGACTGACTCTACCAAAAGAAGGGTGAGAGGACTAGTATTTGGCAGTCTGTCACAAGACATTGATAGAGCACTTTCATCTTGTTCAGTGTGTAATAGTACAAAGCCATACCAACAGAAGGAACCACTTCAGCTAAACCAGATTCTTGAACTGCCTTGGTTAACAGTAGCTACTGACATTTAAGTGGAATGGTAAACATTATTTGGTGTTAGTAGACTCTTACTCCAGTTGGTTTGAGATTGCCCTACTCCCTAACCTAGCATCCAGTACTGTCATTACTAAGATGAAGTGTCTCTTTCGCAGTACATGGTAGTCCACACACAGTTAATTCTGACAATGGCACACAGTTTACAAGCCAACAGTTTAAAAGATTTGCCAAAGAAAGGGACTTGACTTGTTTCACGAGCAGCCCTGAGTACCCGCAGTCAAATGGTTTGGCAGAATGTGCAGTTCAAAGTGCAAAACAGTTACTAGAGAAGTCAAAATGAGATAGTGATGTTTTCCTGAATCTCTTGACTCTCAGAAATCGTCCTTGTGATAAACATCTTGGTTCACCTGCTCAAAGACTTCTGTCGAGACAAACAAGAACCACATTACCAATCTGTAGTCAGTTGTTGATTGTGTCAAGGACAGCAGATCAGTGAAAGACAATCTGTTGAAGAAACACCTGAGAAGACCAGCACGCCTCTCAGTCCATTAAGAGAAGTGGTAAGGATGCAAACGTCAAGAGGTTATGATCGGATTGGTGTCGTGAAAAGTATTTTCCCAGAGCCGAGACTATGTTGTGGAATCACAAGGAGCAGACTTTAGGTGGAATTGGGAACATTTGAGACTGGTGCCTATGCCACAGCACATAGCCTGTGAGAAAGACATTTTATCTCAGAGTGAGTTGTCTGGTATTCCAGTTCCAAAGGAAGATCCAGAGAATATTCCCATTCCATTGATGAATCCAGAAGTTCCTGATATTCACTGTAGACTCTTCCTGTTGCTAAAGTCAATCCAGATTCTTATGTTACAAGATTTGGTCGTATCTGCAAACCACGTGATAGATGCATGGCAACTTGGGCGTGAACATTGTTTTATTTCTAATCTCTAAAGTAATGCATGTCTAAATCTGATACTGTTTTTACAAAGGGCAGTATTTTTAAAAGGGAGGATGTAGATAAATATGTGTTGATGTACCTTTAAGAAGCTATCCAAAGGCTTGTAAAAGTGTATAAATACTGAGCATGTGCAAGTCTGACTGACTGCCATTTTGTAGTAAGCTGTTGAGATGTAAGCATGTAGGTATACAAGGTTTGTCTGTTAATCAGTTTGTTTATATTTTATGATGCTGCTGTCCATCCTGAAGTTTCTGTGTATTAAAGCATATAAATGAAATACCCCACCTGCTTGTTATCTGTGATAGAGAAGGACGAACGACACAAACTACTTGAGGAAAATTATTTGGAGTCTGCTTGGGTATAAAATACCTATGCAACCATTTCCAAGCAAAGATCCTAAATCTTTTAGACTTTGTTTAATATATGGCAGCTATACATAAATCCTCCCATTGTTTCTTTGTGAATTGCTTATTTAATTGTCTCTTCCATATTCTTTCTAAGCACCTTTGATTCATATATAGTTATGCAATATTTTATTTGCCCTACTAATTGTGCATTTTTGTAGCAGCAGCTTCTGTCCTAGATTCTACTAAAAATGCTACCAGTACTGGTCTCTCACTTAGGATCCCCCTTATTCCTTTCTCTTTGCTATACTCTGATATCAACCCTTGATCTGGAAGGGAATCTCTAGCCTGCCATCCTAGTGAATTATTGCTGTTTTCCCCTCTCTTAATTTGCTCCCAATACCTTGGTTCCTTTGCCAGTTTACTCCAGTGAATTCTAGCCCCATCTTGCATATTCACTGTACCCCTAATTGCAGTCATCTCTGTAGTCTGAATCTCCTTTCTCCATTTCTGGGCGGCTTAGTTCGTAGAATACATTCTGGTATTTTATGAATATAATCTATATGGTTATTCTCCTTAAGTATCTACATCCAGAGTGAGTATCTACTTACTTCTTGAGCTTCCCCCTTATTTTCTCATTATCCTGTTCCACTTTGAATTATAGCTTTCCACTTGTGCTATGTATAGAGGCCTTAACTGTGTAGCTCTGAAATACCCCTTCAGATCAGATGGTCCAAACCACCTCCTTCTATTGGAAGAATAAGCCTATCTGAATTGACTCTTGCCCTCTTCTCCACCCAGATAAAATCATTCAACTCTTTGATTGCTATCCATACCTTTTCCTCTGTTTGATAAAAATATGCATGACCTGTGTACAAAACTAAGAGGTACTAAAAACATTTTCACAGACCAAAATCTTGCTATCCAAATCCATAAAAGCAGAGCTTCGAATTTCTCAGGTTTACATTTTTGTTTAGTCTCATCCCACATATCTTCAAGTGTCATAATAGAATCCTTTTTAACCCATACTCCTAAGTACTTCATTTTATTATGTCCCCATAAATATGGGTATTGCTAAACCAATTTGTGTGTGGGTGCATAGTTTACAGTTATTGCCTTTGTTGTATCTTCATTAATTTTGTATCCTGAAAGACTGAAACTGTCTCAAAATTATGTCCTTCTATTCAGTGTTGCAGTACAACAGAATGTCCGGCCAGTGTACAACAGTTAGCTACTGCAAGTACGGTGGACGTCATACATGTGTTCTGACAACGTCAGTCATAAAAGGACATTTACGAGTACAATCCTCAGAATTTTTCTGCCGCCATTCGTAATGTTGAGTCCTATGTCGGTCTGCATTCAGATTCCTCACTTTACTGTTAGCTTCAGATAAGTGCCCTGTTGGGGATTTATTTTGTTGCTACTACTTTTTATTAGTTCATGTCATCCAGGAAGGGTAAGTGTAGGTGAGGAAGGCAGATTCTACAAAGACAGCCATGACCCTAGTCATGACTAGGCCCTAAGCAGAAAAGACAATCGTTCCTGTTCAATTTGTCAGGCCTTTGTGCCTAAGACCTTGTGTAGCTGACTTTCGGCTTTAAATCTCTACCTGGAGAATCTGCAACTTAAACGTCTAGCTGAAGGCGTTCTGGAGAGTTCCAGGGGTCCTTCAGCTAAGCCAAGTTTTAGCAAGCCTAGACCTGAATCCTCATCGGCTGCCTCTTGCCTGTGAAGTCCCCTGTGAGGTCAGTAAAGACCCAGCAGTATGTTCAGAGGTCAGGTCGGGTTCCTTTGTGGGTACCTCACTGGAAGCCACTAAGGAGTCTGATCTCAGCATGTCTGCAGAGGTAGGGCAGATGTTTGTTTTGGGCAGAATGGGGGAACTGCGGCTTGTGCTTGAGGGCCCCGGGGATGTTCCTAATGTTTCTGCTAGGGATCTACCTCTGACTACTTTGGACATTAGGCCTATATCAGGTCCTTCTACTTCTACAGAACTCCACAAAAAGAAGAAACAGAAAACGAGACATTCTCATGTTCCACCAGCTCCTCAGTCAGACTGGGATGCTTTCTCCCAGGGTCTTATCAAGGCCTTGGTGACTCTGAAGTCTTCCTTGGCCATTCCTGTTCCTTCCTTTACTTCCTCCCTGTTCAAGGAGTTGGAACACAGGTTATTTCTTCAGATAGTGATGAAACCTGATGAAGATTACCTAGCATATTGCACTCCAATTACTCTGAGTCTGAAATACCTTCCATCTGGAAACAATTCTATACTCTACCTCTTCACACAGGAGGTAACTCCTCTGGTATAACTAATTTCAGACCAATTGCCATCCTCTTCCCCTCTGTAAAATATTGAAAAAGTGTACACATAGACAAGTCATACAATATTTAATACAGGTAAATTTGCTCACACTAACACAATATGGATTCTAACCTAAACATAGCACTACTACAGCCCTAATATCCTTCCTGAACTTACTCTCTCTAGCTAGAGATGACCACAAACTTATCTCTCGCCTTTTCCTAGACCTATCAAAGGCTTTTGACACTATCTCGCTCTCTTCTCTTGGAAAAACTGTCTAACCCTTAACTTCTTTGGTACTGTTGCATGGTTCCCTAGCTGCTTCACTGATGGGCTGCAGTCCATGAGATGGCACTCTGCACAGTCTCCCCCCCCCACTTCCAGTTAAAATGGAAGTCCCTCAAGGCTCTATACTTGTACCATTACTTTTTAATTGTCTTTACTAACCTACTCCATACCTCTTGCCCTCTGTCTTCCCTAGTACAATACGCTGATGATTCTACAGTCATCACTATTGCCAGTTCGCCCTCTGAACTCTTTTCAACTACTCGGACATCCTTTAACTCTGTTGAAACGTGGCTCTCCAGTAATCTGCTCATTCTCAACCCTAAAGAAACAAAACTGTTATTCTTTCTCCCCAAAAATGCTAACCACATTAAATCCAGTTTCTCCATACGCTCTCTTAATACTCTCATTGAAGTTGAATCTAGCACTAAACTCCTAGGTGTCACGACATCGATAATCAACTGAAATTCAACCTCCATATTAACAACTGTATTAGGAAGACCCATCAGAAATTAGGGATCCTGTACAGAAACAAGAAATTCTTCACTACTGAGGCCAAACTTTCTCTGTCATGCGTACCTGCTACCCACCCTGTTACACTGCTCCCAAATTCTCACAAATCTGAACTCCTGGCCAAACTCGAAGCAACCTAGAACAAAGTAGCTAGATTTACTGCTCAACAAACATACAAATCCCATCACTGTCTATCTTTAAAACACCTAAACTGGCTCGAACTACCCCATCAGCTTCTCCTCTCTCAGATCATACACTCCATCCTATACCAATGTCCATACTGTCCAACATTATCTTCCATCATCTCCTACTATTCTCCCACTAGAACTCTCTGGGGCGCTAGCCAAGACCTGCTACAAGTCTGTAAACCCAAGACAAAATCAGGATTCAATGTTTAATTATAACCCAGCTATTGCCTGGAATAGACTTCCACTAGAAATCAGGACCCTCACACTTCCTAAACAATTTAAATCAGCCACCAAAGAGTACTTTAAAAGTCACTGGGCTTGCCACTGAACTCACCTTCCATAATCGCAATCTGCTGACAACCTCTGGGAACACCCTTTTGGAAATAAATGCTATATCACCTGACAAAATGTTACTCTCAATATCTACTGAACTGTAATATGAAACCTTGTATTGAATTTCTCCTGTTAGTGTATGATATATTACTAATGTTCTGTTTGTGTGATTATTTTGAGTTATGAATTTTGTCTGCTGTTAAATGCCTTGTAACTTGTTAATTGTATTTTTATGTAGAGCTTTTCTACCTGGGCCTCAACTGAAAAAGGGCTACACAGCTCAGTCAGACATACCCGGTCAACAAATGTAAAATAAATAAATAAATTACTTCCGCTTTTTTTACTTACTTTTTAGAAAATGCTCCTTTGAGGAATCTAATGGGGGAGGGGAATCCCCAGTAGAAGAGAATACCTTCTGGGAAGCCATCCACAAAATGAGGGAATTCAATTGGAATTATTCCTAGATTTCTGATGAACAAAAGAGGTATGACCGCTTGCAAATGGAAGTTCTCTCTCCTTCTGCAGTGCCTCCAGTCCTCCCAGCTGTCCTGGATGCTTTTGCTACTTTAATACTCCAAACTCTCGGATTCCTGCTCTCGAGGTCAGATAGATTTTGCAAGATGCCTGATGATTGTAAGTTCCTTTACAAGTGTCATTCAGCTGATCCAGCAGTTGTCTCTATAGCTTCTGATAACTCTTCATATTTATAGTGGGTATAAAAAGTTTACACACCCCTGTTAAAATGCCAGGTTTTTGTCTTATAAAAACATGAGACCACAATAAATCATTTCACAACTTTTCCCACCTTTAATGTGACCTATAATCTGTACAGTTCAATTGAAAAACAAATTTTTAGGGGAAGAGATATGCAGCCAACGTATTGTACTTTTTTATTGTTTATAAGTGTGCACACCCTTAAACTAATACTTTGTTGAAGCACCTTTTGATTTAATTATAGCATTCAGTCTTCTTGGGTACACACCTGCCATCAATTAGAGACTCTGACCCCAAATCAGCTGTCCTAGCAGGATTTTCCTGACATTTACTCACTTGCCTGCTACAGCAAAAGCCATGGTTCACAGAGAACTTACAAAGCATCAAAGGGATGTCATTGTTGAAAGGCATCAGTCAGGAGAAGGGTGGAAAAAAATTTCCACAGCATTGGATATGTCATGGAACACAGTGAAAACAGTCATCAAAAAGTGGAGAAAATACGTCCCTCCAAAATTGATGAAAAGCCAAGAGAAAAACTGGTCAGGGAGGCTGCCAAGAGACCTACAGCAACACTGAAGGAGCTGCAGGAATTTCTGGTAAGTACTGGTTGTGTCCTACATGTGACAACAATCTCCCTTATTTTCCATATGTCTGGGCTGTGGGGTAGGGTTGCAAGATGGAAGCCTTTTCTTACACAGAAAAACTTCCAGGCCCAGCTAAAATTTGCAAACCCATACATAGTCTCCCAAAAGCATGTGGGTAAATGTCTTATGGTCTGATAAGACCAAGGTTGAACTTTTTGGTCACAATTCCAAAAGGTACGTTTGGGGCAAAAGCAGCACTTCGCATCACCAAAAGAATACCAGCCCTACGGTGAATCATGATGGTGGCAGTATTGTGCTTTGGGGTTGCTTTTCTTCAGTTGGAACTGGGGCTTTAGTCAAAGTGGAGGTAATTCTGAACAGTTCAAAATACAAGTCACTTTTGGCCAAAAACCTTCAGGCATCTGCTAGAAAGCTGAAGATGAAGAGGAATTTCACCTTTCAACATGACAATGACCCCCAAACATACATCCAAATCCACAAAAGAATGGCTTTACCAAAAGAAAATGAAAGTTTTGGAATGGCAGAGCCAGAGCCCAGACCTAAATCCAATAGAAAATATGTGGGATGACCTGAAGAGGGCTGTGCACAAGAGATGCCCTTGCAATCTGACAGATTTGGAGCGCTTTTGCAAGGAAGAGTGGGCAAATATTACCAAGTCAAGATGCGCCATGCTGATAGACTCCTGCCCAAGAAGACTGAATGTTGTAATTAAAATCAAAAGATTCTTCAACAAAGTATTAATTTAAGGGTATGCACAAGCAACAAAGTATAAGTTTAAGGGTGTGCACACTTATGCAACTAGCATAGTGTAAGTTTTTTTATTTTTTATATTTTTTTCTCCTAACAGATTTGTTTGTTTTTCAATTAAATTGTACAGGTTATAGGTCACATTAAAGGAGGGAAAAGTTTTGAAATTATTTATTATGGTCTCAATTTTTATATAACAAAAACTTGGCATTTTAACAGGGGTGTGTAAACTTTTTATATCCACTCTATCTCCTTCTACAAAACTTTTACCCTCAGATAAGGACGGCACAATTCTAGAGAGACTGGGTGAAAAGGTTTATACCTCCACTACTCTAGCTATCAGAGCTACAAATTATCAAACTCATATGGCTAGTTATTCCTTGGCTGTGCTTTCCCAAGCTTCTCAAGCTATGGCTCATCTGCCTGATGCCGAGATTAAAACACAGGTTATGTCTCTTGGCTTCTTCTTAACAGGTAGCTAGACAATCCATTAAGTGCCTGTGATGCTGTGGTGGCATCATCTAGAGCAGCTGCTTCTGCCTGTGTGCTTAGGAGGCATTCTTGGTTGAGACTTCAGTCACTACCAGACTATATTAGTTAAGTTGCTAGATGCTCCTTTGGATAAAGTCAGCTCTTTTTGGTTCTCTTGCTAAAGACATACTTAGAAAGGTAAGAAACTTCAAGATCTGAAGCACCTGCTAGTGTCTCCAGTTCCTTAGTTTCATAGGAACTTTCCTGTCAAAAACTTCTTCCTTTGTTAGACGACCAGTTCACTCCTTTTCCACCTCTGCTTCTACTTCCAGGTCTAAAAAAATCAGTTAGGAGACTTCCTCAATCCAAATCTTCTGCTTCGACTCAGAAGCCTTTTCAAGCCAGGCCTGGCTCTGTCCAAGGATCGGCAGTTTCTTCCAAGTCATACTACTCTATCTCTTTGCCTTTCTCTTCCATCCTGGGCAAGGATCACTCTGGTTTTATCTGTTGTCCAACGGAGATATTTTATGACTTGGAATCTCCCTCCTTTCATGAGAATCCCACAGCCCCATTCAAAACAAGAATTATTTCCAGAGGTCCTATCAGTTACTTTCTCAAGGCATAATACAAAGTGTATCAGTGGAAGAGAGAGGTAGAGCTTTTTACTCATGAATGTTTCTGGTTCCAAGAAAGGATGGTCCTTGGAAATCAATTCTAGATCTCTCTCAGTTGAACATTTTTCTGGAGGTGCCATCTTTCTGTATGCTGTTCCTACAAACTCTTTCCTCCAATTCCCCCTCACTCTTACATGGCCTCGCTGGACATCAAGGTTGCTTACTTACATGTTCACATTCATTTTATATACAGGAAATTTCTGCGTTTCTCTGTGTGTTCTTTGCACTTTCAGTTCTTAGTCTTGTCCTTTGGCTTTTCCACTGCCCCAAGGGTATTCACAAAATGTCTGGTGCCTTCTTCAGAGTCCAGGGAATTTCGAGTATATCCATACATCAACTTTCTTCTCTTCCTGGCTCCTCAGCCAGAACAGTTGTGTCAAAATCTTCAGGTGGGGATTCTTCTTAAAAGTCTGGCATTTATGATAAACGTCAAGAAATGTTGTGTGACTCCATCTCAGGATCACATCTTCCTAGGTTGCAGGTTCAGGACGGACCTTATGATGTTTTTTCTCCCAATGGACAAGGCTCAGTCTCATTGTCTTTCTGGAAAGCCTTCTGCCGCTACCTTCCTTCCATTTCAGCCAGAGTGTTTCTGAGACTTCTAGGGTTCATGGCTTCTACAATTCTCATGCTGCCTTTGCAAGGTTACATATGAGGAAATTTCAGTGGCTTCTAAAAGCAACCTGGTTACAGCATACTCCCCCTCTACAGGTTCTCATTCCTCTCCTTCCCTGCCTAAAAACAGAGTTTTGTACATTTCATCCTGGCCTACCTCTTCTCCATTCTCAGTATTCTCAACATCTATTCGGATGCCTCAGACACAGGCTTGGAGGGGAGCCTTTGCTTCCAGGAATGTGCAGGGCCTTTGGTCTCTTTCTCAGAGGAAGCACGTAAACATCAGGGAAATGAGGGCTCTGATTCTGGCTTTGCAGGGATTTCACCCTCTTTCTACCAGGTCCTCTGAAAATCTTTAAAGATAACACCACTGTTCTGTGATGCATAAACAGGGGGGACCACATATTTATCTTGGCATGTTAGCTCTCGGGGCATGGGAATTGGATATATAGGTGACTTTTCTTGCAGTTTACATTCCATCTGCTCAGAACATTGTGGCAGACACTTTAAGCAGGTCCATCATGCAGTCCCACGAGTGGATGCTGCACAGGGATATGTTTCTGGACTGGTCCACCGATGGGGTACCTCTCATCTGGATCTGTTTGCCTTCACTCTGAACAGACTTCCTCTCTTTTGTGGCAGACTCCCACATCCTCTGGCCTGGAAGGTGGATGCCCTATCCTTTTCCTTGGAAGGAGAGGTTTCTTTATGTATTCCCCTCTTCCCTCTTATTCAGAAAGTTCTTCTGAAAATTCAGCAGGACCAGCCAAAAATGTTGCTGATATCTCCCTTTTGGCCAAGACAGCGTCGGTTCCCTCTTCTGCATTTAGCCAAAGGTCATCATCACAAGTTACTTCATGTGGACCTGCTCACACAAGACAAGGGATCCTTGCGTCATCCTCATCTGTCAGCCTTGCAAATGACCCTGTGGGTGATCAACATTTAATTTGTAGGCACTTTTTTCACAGGATGTTTCAGGTTTTGTAGGAGGCCAGGAAACCCAATACCAGAAAATCTTACATTTCCAAATGGGAGAGATTTTCCATCTGGTGCCTGTCCAGAAAACTTTACCTGTGGACATTTCACAGGTTCTTTCTTTAGTGAATTACTTAACAGTGGCTTGTCACTCTTCAGTGGAAGTCAACTGTTCTGCTATTTCTGCTTGTCTGCCATTATCGCCTTCTTTAGCATCCAGATTGGAGGTAAAACTTTGCATCAAAGGCATCCTGTATATTAAACCTCCCAGGGAAAAATGTTCCACCTCCTTGGGATTAGCCCCCTTTGAACCTGCAACTTCTGCTTCTTTTAAGTTTTGTACATGGAAAACAGTGCTCCTGGTAGCATTGACCTCTCCCAGGAGGATTTCAGAGATTCAGGCTTTGATGGCATTCCCTCCTTTCTTATTTTTCTACAAAGACAGAGATGTCCTTCAAGGATGCATCTGCAGTCCTAACATATGGGTTGTCCTGCCTCAGGCAGCCCTTCGGTCGGCCGGATTCCAAAGCCTGGGTCTGGCCTCGGCTGATGTCGCACTTCACCCGACATCATAGCGGCTGTGAATTGGGTATAAAGGCATCAGCCGACGCCATTTTCCTCAGTCTTTCTTGCCGCGCGGTGCCCGAAGCAGAAGCTGTTCGCAAGTGCCGGTCGGTCAGAGCCAGAGATTTCTACTACCGAAGACTTCTAAAAAGCTAAGTACCCCATTGGGGACTCTTTCTTGCCTCAGCCGATGTCAGAAAAAGTAAATAATTGTTTAACTTGTGGGAAACAAATACCTCATAAGGATTTCCACTCTTACTGCCTTCCTTGCTTAGGCCCAGACCACGACGTATCAGCTTGTCTAGCTTGTGCTTCCTTCAACCGACGGACACTTAGACGTCGGTCGGAGTTTGTGGAGGAGTTTTTTGGTCCCGCTTTTGCTTACAAAATGCCGTCGGAGACTCCGACTTCGCAATTAGCTAAAAAGCGTAAGGAAAAGGACCGACACTCGCGGTCCGCGGTTTCGGCCGAAACCACGGTTAAGCCTACCGCGGGTGTCTCGGTTTCAGCTGAAACAGAGTCCTCGGTTCTTCCTTCGGCCGAAAGCTTACCTCCGACAGCCGAGGCCACACACAGCATGGCTGAATCTGCTACCGAAATTTCTCCTGCTGTAGCAGGCACCCAGGATTTATCAGATACTATTCCTTTAGACATATCTACTCCTGCACGTGGAGCTGCTAGGCCCCCTGCATCTATGTCCATCAAGGCTTTTTCTAGGGCTAAAGCAGCTAAATCTTCTAAGGCCTTGCCTGCTAAAGCCTCACACAGGCCTACTTCTAGTTCCCAAATGCTTAGCCTGGCTGAGGATCTCATTTCCTTGATCAGGGGATCCCAACCTCACCCGGACAGGGCCTCTCAACCCCCTCCAGAGAAAAGGCCTAGAGCAGAGCCCCCCGATCCAGTATCCACTGACTACTCCTCGGATGAGTCAGAAAATTCAAATCCTCCAGAAGGCCCTTATTCTCCATATGAGGATTCTGATGCAGAAGATTCCATTCCTTCTGCCTCTCCTGCTGAGGAATTTTCTTTTGAGGAAACCTTACATGCTATGAGAGAGCATTTTCAATGGCAGGGCCAGGATTTCTCAGATTCAAGGAAAAGGCTTAGGACCTTTTTACATTTACCACAGCATAGGCCTTTAGCCATTCCTCCAGTACTAACAGTTGTGGATGATGCATTTAATGATGCCTGTACTGCTCCTGACTCTCTTCCCCCGGCCCCTGCCAAACCCGACAGATATTACAGGGTCCCAGACACACACTTTCACTTGTATAAGGCTCCTATTGCAGATCCTGAAACCATTTCTCAGGGCCCCAAAGCTGTAGCAGCTGCCTCAGCCAAAAACACCCTCCCCTCTGAAAGAGAATCTAGAGCATTAGAGAGATGGGGTAAAAAAGTTTACACTTCTGCTACTCTTTCGGCTAGGGCCTTAAACTGCCAATTCCACATGATCCAGTATCAGGAATTTTTGTTAGACCAGCTAAATAAAAAAACTGTCCTCTCCTGAACCTATAGACCGTAAGTCCCTTCAGGATTTGGTACATAACACTCAGCAGGTCAGTAATCATTCTTTAAAATGCGGCTATGATGCACTGGAGGCTTCCTTTAGGTCAGCCATGACTGGAACCGTGATCAGAAGGCATGCATGGTTAAAAGAGCAAACCTTACCAGACCATGTCAAGTCAAGGCTCCTAGATGCTCCCATGGAGAAACAAAGTTTGTTTGGCTCCCCTGCACAGCAAGTGCTAAAGAAGGTGGAAGAAAAAGCAAAATCTGTTCAAACAGTCAAGGATTTCTTACAGGTCCAACCTCCGAGGTTTAGTAGAAATTGGCCTACGAAGACTTGGTCCTTTCCAGACACCTCCAGAGCACAGAGAGGCCGAAATAGGCACCCAAGAGGCAGAGGTCAATCCAGAGGGGCCTACAGGGGACATCAGTGGCAGCCTAACAACCAGAGAAGTACTGCCACAGATCCAGCTACTACCACTTCAACAGGACAGAAACAATGACTTGGCTCTGATACCACCTACTAGGGAACAATTGGAAGCACCCTTAGGCGGAAAGCTAGCCTTATTTTCCGTAAACTGGCATTACATTACAGAAGACAAATGGATTTTACAGACAATAGACAAAGGCTACAGGTTTCACTTCCACACTCTACCAAAAAAGAGAGGAATGCCAAACCTACCACCAAACCAAAAAACAAACGCTCTAGGACAAATCAACCACTTACTAAGAATGAGAGCTATAGAAAAGGTACCACCAATGGAACAAGGGCAAGGATTTTACTCCAGACTTTTCCTGGTACCAAGAAAAGAAAACCAATGGAGGCCTATTCTCGACCTGTCCGCTCTGAACACATATCTCATTGTTCCAAAATTCAAAATGCTGACCCTACAGCAACTTCTTCCCATGCTGGGCAAGGAGTCTTGGCTGGTGGCTCTAGATCTCAAGGAGGCATACCTGCACGTCCCTACACGACCAGATTGCAGAAGATGCCTCAGATTTCTTGCAGGATCAGAGCATTATCAATTCTCAGCATTGCCCTTTGGCTTATCTACTGCGCCCAGAGTATTCATGAAATGCCTGGCATCAGTAATTGCTCATTGCAGGCTTCAGGGAATTCAGATTTATCCATACCTGGACGACTGCCTGATACAAGCGGACAAGACCAAATTAACACAAGATTTGGAAAAGGTTATACAACTACTGCAAGCCCTGGGATACACAGTCAACATGAAAAAGTCAAGACTGTTACCATCCCAGAGGATAACATTCTTGGGTGCAGAATTGGACACTTCAAATCAGATGGCATTTCTCACAGCAGAAAAACAAAAGCAACTACCACTCTATTTCAGGGCATTGACAACACAGAACCAGCTTACAGCAAGGAAGGTCCTGCAAGCCCTGGGTTACATGGCATCCTGCATAATATTGGTTCCACATGCCAGGCTGCATATGAGGAAGTTGCAATGGTACCTAAGGAATATATGGTCTCAACACAAACACAGCCTATAAGTTCAGATTCCAATAATTCCATGCCTGAAGCAAGAATTCCTGTGGTGGGCTCAGGCCTGTCTGTTGAACAGAGGACTGCCCTTCCACAAACCTCACCCAAGCCAGACTATCACCACGGACGCCTCAGACCTAGGCTGGGGGGCACACATGGTGGACAACTGTATACAAGGCCTATGGACACAAGACCAACTGAACCTACACATAAATCAAAAAGAGATGCTGGCAGTGAAACAGGCAATCCAGACATTCAGACAGTTTCTTCAACAGGGTCATTTGCTGATAAGGACGGACAACACCACAGTCATGTGGTATATCAACAAACAAGGAGGCACACATTCATATCCTCTATGCCGGATGGCAATGGACCTGTGGAATGTAGCCCTGAACCTCAACATTCAGCTCCAGGCCATATTTGTGCCAGGAAAAGAAAATATTCTAGCAGACACCTTAAGCAGAACTACCACGGATGCCCACGAATGGATGCTGCATCCAGACATCTTCAAATCCATTACAAAGAAATGGGGACTACCAGAAATAGACCTGTTCACATCCCCACACAACCACCAATTGAGGAAATTCTGCACAAGGACATCCCACCCACTAGCTTGGAAGGTGGACTCCCTCTCCTTCAGTTGGGAAAACCTGACAGCATATGCATTCCCACCTCTTCCTTTGATGCACAAAGTGCTACTGAAGATCAAAGAAGATTGCCCAAGGATCATCCTGATAGCTCCAGACTGGCCGAGGCAGCATTGGTACCCGCTACTGAGGAGTATGGCTCGGACACACGCATGGCCCCTACCTCTAGTTCCTTTACTGCTAACACAGAACAACTTCAAGATCCTACATCCAAACTTGAAAACACTACAGCTGGCTGCCTGGAATATTATATAAAACAAAATAACCCAGATTTATCCCAGAGGGTTAAAGACATTATACTGGAGGCTCGCAGACCCTCCACAAGGAAGACTTACTCAGCCAAATGGAAAAGATACCTCATTTGGAGTGCAGCAAAAGGAGAAAGTGTATCATTACCAAACATAGCTAACATCCTGGAATACTTAGCAGACCTTTTCCACAATGGCCTGTCTTACTCCTCCATTAAGATTCATGCATCAGCAATTTCAGCAAAGTACAACATGGATCCTCCAATCTTCTCTCATCCTCTACTCAGGCAGTTTCTGAGAGGAATTAAAAATGTAAAGCCTCCAAGGAAGCCACCTTTGCCTACATGGGACCTCAACTTCGTCCTGGAAAAGTTAACACTTCCCCCTTTCGAGCCAGCAGCAACAGCAGAGTTACAGTTCTTATCTTGGAAAACTGCTTTCCTGCTTGCAATCACTTCAGCAAGAAGGGTTTCTGAAATACAGGCATTAATGGCAGTACAGCCCTTCCTTATCTTCCATCAGGATAGAGTATCCTTGAGAACCAACCCTACTTTTATGCCAAAGGTGGTCTCCAGGGTATCATTGAACCAAGCAATACACCTACCAACATTCTTCCCCAACCCACAGAACAGAGGGGAAAGACTACTACATACCTTGGATGTGCACAGGCAATTGCGCTACTATCTGGACAGAACCAAGAACAATAGAAAAACTGACCAGCTTCTGGTAGCATATGCAATAGGAATGGAAGGAAAAGCAATTTCAAAACAGACAATCTCAAAATGGATAGGAAATTGCATTAGATTTTGTTACTCTTTTCATGGAAAGACAACTCCAGAAAACATCAGGCCTCACTCCACAAGAGCTACAGCCACTACTACAGCTTTCTTACGAGGAGTGGCAACCAAAGACATTCTAGAGGCTGCTACTTGGAGCTCCATGCATACATTTGCCAAGCATTATAATCTACCTTTATACTCCAGATCCCGAGCAGGTTTTGCAACTGCTGTTTTGCAAGGGATCTTAACTACACCATAATCATTTTAGTGCCTCCTCCCCCAGTTTGGCTATGGTATTCAACCCATATGTTAGGACTGCAGATGCATCCTTGAAGGACATAGTACAGTTTTGTACCTACCATAAATGTAGATGTCCGAGAGGTATGCATCTGCAGTCAGGATTACCCACCCTCCTTCCCCTCTGTGGTACTCCTAGGGTATTTGCCCATCTTGTAGCTAGCTGGGGGAATCTATTATGGTGTATTTGTTTGTATATACATGTTATTTTTGTTTGCTCTCTACTGTTTGGAATCATTTGCATTTATCCAAATTTAGCCTTCCTAGAGGGCACCTGGCATCTGGGGCAAGAAACACTGAGGAAAATGGCGTCGGCTGATGCCTTTATACCCAATTCACAGCCGCTATGACGTCGGGTGAAGTGCGACATCAGCCGAGGCCAGACCCAGGCTTTGGAATCCGGCCGACCGAAGGGCTGCCTAAGGCAGGACAACCCATATGTTAGGACTGCAGATGCATACCTCTCGGACATCTACATTTATGGTAGGTACAAAACTGTACTTTTTCTTGCATACAAGTTCTCCTTTTATGCCTAAGGTGGTGAATGAGGTGTCTATTAATCTAGTCACTTGCCTACCCTTTTCCCTTCTCAGTCCTCCAGTGAAAGGATTCTGCACTCCTTGGATGTACATAGATTCTAGCCAGGTAAGACTAAATCTAAGTTGCCTATCAGGAAATGTGATTAGCTCTTTCTTTCCATCCCAGGGTTCTGGATTTGCCCATTTCTTAACTATTTATTTCTTGTTGGATTTCTCAGGATGTTGTCCTTTGAGTTTCATGGTAAGTCTTTGGCTGTGTCTGTTAGAATTCATTCCACTAGATTTGTGGCTTCTTCAGGTGCCTTCCTCAAAAGCCTGGGCACTAATTAATTATATTCTGGATGATGCTACATGGTCTTCTGTAGACACCTTCACCAAACATAACAAGTTAGATACCATTTCTCGGTCTAGAGCAGGGTTTGGAAGAGCCATTCTCCATGGCTTTAGTGAAAATTCTTCAGTGCATAGTGCCTCTGCTCCTTTCACCTCCCAATGTTCCTACTAAGCTCTGGTATTTTCCCATATGTACAGAATACTGCAACATTGAATAGAAGGACATAGAGTAGTTGTGTGAAATCTTACCATAGCCATAGATGTCCTTATTTTCTATGTTGCAGTATGCTGTCCCTCCCGCCTTCTCCCCTGCATCTTGTTCTTTCCTTGGATGGCTTCCTTTTCCTTAGCTCTGGTGTTCCTCATGGGGCATTTAGTTCTGAGGATTATACGTGCAGATGTCCTTTTATGACTGACTTTGTCGGAACATATGTGGGATGTCCCACGTACTTTCAGTAGTTAAAAAGCTGTTTTATACTGACCGGATGTCTGGTCATTGGGTGGAAGACTACCCATATGTAAAGAATACTGCAACAGAGAAGATGGTTTTGGTAAGATTTTACACAACTATTCTTTCCACAGCACTGAAATGTCCTTTTCTGGTTTTATCAGGTAAAAAAAATATCTGCAAACAGAGCCAACTTTTCTTTATTACCATACCAGTTATATCCTTGAATTTCTGAGTTTCTTATTTTCTTTGCCAGTGGTTCTAAATATAATGCAAATAATAATGGGGAAAGGTGACACCCCTGCCTAGTTCCTCGGTTCAAACAGAACTTGAAGACCCCCCACACACTTTTTTTTGCCTCTGATCCCTCGTATATCCTGCTAATGTTATTTTGTCAGGGAATGCAGATTCTTCCTTTGTCTTACTCATAGCTTACTGTGTCAAATGCTTTTTCTGCATCAAAACCCACCACCACTGGTATTTTCTTACATTCTGCTTCCCTCTGGATCATCATTGCTCTATTAGTGTTAATAAATATGTGCTTGCCCTCTGCAAAACCAACATTGATCCATATCTATCAATTTTATCACCTTTGCCATTTTTTATCCATTAAAGACACAAACACTATAATCCTGGATCTGATGTTTTCAGTTTATCCCTGACTTATGGGTTCTGTTTCAAGCACTGGAACAGACTCCACCATTACTATGGATCATGGAAGCCAAAAACTCTTGCGCAACCCTTAGCCACAGTGCTCCTTTCCGTGTTACCTCAGATTTCATTTGTTGCTTTTCATGTCAGACGTGGTCGCCTTTACACAGGTAAGCTAAGCAAAAGTTTTTCTTGTTTTTCTGACTGTTCAGTAGTATCTCTCACCCGTTCATTATCTTATACAGTTTTGAACCTCTTCTGCGCATTTATCTACTTTTGTCTCTTTTTCTTTAATACATTCATAATGGCCTTATCTGGATCTGAAAAAGTTAAAAGTGAAACTCATGTGTCATCTCCTCCTTCCTCCTCATCCACGAAATCTTCAGAGAAATAAAAGAAAAGGAGTGTGTTGGTGCCATCTTCTCCCTCTGCACCATCTACAAAAAAGCTAAAGTCTTTGGTTCCTACAGTTTCATCGGAACCGACAGATGTAGTACAAATGATACCAGTTCTTACACCTTCTCAAGAACCGAACCTACTGGGTGAGACAAAGTCTTCAACAGCAGAGGTTTCTGGGGAGAAGCAGCTTGACTCTTCAGCACCACAGTTATCCATGCAGACTCTTTCCTCCGTGACGAACATTTTGACAGTGTAAGCTGTCGGGATTGTTCCATGTTAACATTGCCAAGAATCTATATACTCACCATTGTTTGACCCCTTTCCAGATCTGCTCCCTTCACCTTTTCTGGAAAGGCCAAACTCTCACCTTCCATTCTGTCTCTCCATTCCACCAAAAGCCTAATTGAAGAAGATGTGGAGAGACTGGTGAACAAGATACTCTGGGTAAGAGGATTGACAAATTCCACTGTAGCTCCAGCCCCCACGGGCTTAGGATCCAAAGTTTCCTTTACCCCTCTGACCCTTCCTCCTCTAATGTCAGCTGAAGCTTTAGAGCCATCATCTCCAAGTCTTGCTGTGATGACTGTATTGGAGCCGAAGATGCCTTTGTTTTCGGACCTGATTCATGCTCTGAGCTGTTGGAACCGGAGACCTGAGCCACATCTGCCCTGTCGGCTCCGAGGGGCTAGAGTCAACTCCTACTTTTTTTTTTTTTTTTGCAGCCTTCTCTGCACCTTGGAGCCTCAGCACAGATCAGTTCAGCTCTGGCTTTGGCCTTTGGAGGTGTCTCCTCGGTGGGGAGTGACTACAGTTCTGGGCTCCCTTCCCTCTTTAGATGGGCCAGCTTTCAAGGCTATGGAGAGGGCCTTGACTACAGCAGTTAGCCAGCTGGCATCTTAGTCTTTGGAGCAGATACCTTTGCCTACCTTCTGCCCAGATATTCAACCAGTACCTCCCATGGGTCAGCAGGTGCCAAAACCACAGGATTCCCAGACAGGAATGCCCTCTTTTTTTGATACAACCCCCCCCCCAAGATAATCCCACTGAGGAGGTTCCTTAAAGAAAAAGTACAAGAGGAAGCACTTGAATTCCCCAGAGGACTCCATCATTGAAGACAACAACTTTGACAAAGGGGGAGGGATACCCAAGGTCTCTCCCTGAAGTCTCCTTTGGAGACATCCTGGAAATATTAAAGCAGGGGGTTGACTGGAAGCCCCCAAATCCTTCTCCTGAGGAGTCCATGTACCTGCAGGCTTTTGACAGTCTACCACTTTGGTGACTCCGCCCACTGATGAGCTCATTCAGTTGATCTCTTAGTGGGCATGGAAGGCCCTGATACCATAGAACCTATCCCCAGGAGACCTAAGAAAATTCTGTCTGCCCCTGAAGACAAACTGTTCTCGGCCAAGGAGTTAGCTGTTTATGCCATGGTCATGACGGTAGCTGCAAAAAAGAAACTGGCCAAGGAGAGTTCCTCTGTCCATTCACCTAACAGTGGCTAGGTTTGGGAAGTGGGTCTATGCTTCATTGACCTTTGCTTTATGGTCCTGAATTACTTGGCACACTTCACCAGACTTCAAAAGGATCTAGTCAAGGAGTTATTGGATGCCCTTGCAGGAACCATTCCTGAGGATGCCCAAGAGAAAGTGTCTTCCCAGTTGGCTGCCCTGGAGTCTGTGTCGAATTCATCCATGAGGCTCATTGCTCATGCCACCAAAGGGACCATTAGAGCAGCAGGTTCAGTTGTTGTCATTAGGAGATTGGCCTGGATGTGCCTATGTGACTTTCTGGAGCCCTTTAAGTCTTCAATCGTCAATGCACCCTTTGACTGATCATACCTGTTTGGTCCAAAAGATAGAGATACTTTATCAAGGTGCGACATACATGGAAAATCCCTTTCTGCAGTGGGTGTATGTTTTTGTTACTCCTAAATGACCATTATCTAAAGAAGCAGTGGAAAACTGTGGTTCAAAATGTCTCGAGGGTTTTTTTCAGGACATGCATGGAAGTATCTCCCAGGTGCAAAGGGGGGAACTTCAATGGAAGACACTGCCCCTATGTCAGACGTGGCCTGCAGAATCAGGGTTTGAGATTCTTTCTCTGATTAACCCTACCAGTGTACCTGAAAGGAGGCCTGATTTGTCTTCTGGAGACAGTTTGGAGGCACTTATCCCTGCACCAAACTTCCTGGCTAAAAATAACTTTGGATGCTTAGGTGCAGAAGATCATACTTGGAGGTTATACAATTCCCTTTTCCCTTCCTCTTCCCATATGCAAGATAATCCTTGACATTCCACCCAGTCAGAGGGAAGAAGCAGTACTAGAAATCCAGAAACTGCTAGAAAAAGTGTCGTCCAAGAAGTCCCACCAGACCAGAGAGTGTCTGGAATTTACTCAAGATTCTTTTTAGTGCCAAAGACTGGGCTGGAGACAAGTTCTGAATCTAAGTGTACTAAACAAATCAGTTTTCCAAACCAAATTCCAGATGGTCATGGTATAGTCCATTCTTCATTTTCAGAAAAAGCCAGTTGGATATGCTGAATAGATCTTCTGGATGCACATTACCGTATAAAGATGAACAAACAATCCAGAAGATTCCTCCACTTCCAGCTGAGAGTCAGTCGCTTTCAATTCAGAATTCTGCCCTTTAGTCTCACCACAGCACTTGGTGTGTTCACAAAGTGTATGGCAGTAGTAGCAGCTCACTTGAGACTGCAGGGATTGAGTGCATATCTAGATGACTGGCTTATTACCGCCCCGACCAGGCATCAGTTGATAGAATCAAGAGACCATGTACTCCATGTTTGCTGTTATGTAGGAATAACTGTAAATTACAAAAAATTGAAATTGACCCCAACTCAGAATTTAGAGTTCATAGGAGCCCTTCTAAATACTCAAACTTCCATAGCCTCTCTTCCTTCTGAGAAACTGCAGAAAATCAGAGTTCAGGTACAGGAAATAGTCAGCAACAGAAAAGTAAACTGCTTGCTTAGTCCATCAGGCATTAGGCTCCATGGCTGCAGATATAACTCTAGTTCCCTTAGCAAGATTCCACAGGAGGATACTACAATGGTTACCAGAGTCCCAATGGTTAGTGTTACACCAACCCATGCCCGGCCCGATTTTGATCACCAGTTGTTGCAAAAAGGATCTAGCTTAGTGGTTGCAATCCGAAGAGCTTCTCCTAAGCCATCCCTTTGTCCCATCATAACCCCAAGCCATAGTGACCATCATTGTTTCTCAGATGGGATGGGGGAGCATTATTTGTGCAGGACTGTCCGAGCACTTGGTCCCCCATAGAGGCCAACTTGCATATCAATGTACTGGAGCTAGGCAGTAGTTTTAGCATTTTAAATCTTTCAGACTGCACTTCCTTCAGGAACAATTGCAATTCAAATGGACAATGTCATTAATTTGGTACATCAACAAGCAGGGAGGAACCAAATCCCTACTCCTTTGTTGATCAGCTCTGAGTGTGGCAGTGGGTGATATCTTCCAACCACTGCCACACTCAGGGGAGTTCAAGTGTAATAGCAGACAAACTAAACAGTTGTTTTCTCCTACCCCGTGAGTGGTGTATCAGTCCAGAAGTGATGGAAAGAATCTTCCATCAGTGGGGCCAGCCTTGCTGTGACTTGTTTGCCTCTCCCCTAAACAAGTGCAGCAACTACTTTGCCCTGATCCCTGCTCCTGGGGAGTTGCAGAAAGATGCTTTTCTCCACATTTAGCCCCCAGACTACTCCTTGCCTTTCCCCCAAATTCCTGAAATTTCTACAGAAAACAATCCGGTTGAAGAACAAAGTAATCCTCTTTGCACTGTACTGGCCTGTACAAATGTGGCTTTCCTTTTTTTGGCCTTATCTGATTCAACAGCCTTGGATTCTGGACCCAGTTCCCCAGACCTTTGATCTCACCCAGAATGATTAATCCAGCTGAACATTATAAACATCAAGCTGACCGCTTGGCTTCTCCACTTCCATTAATAGGCAGGCTTCTGTCTCTCCTCCGTGGTACATCAGATACTCTTAGCCTCTCATATAGGCTCATCAGCCTAACTAGCCTGATCTGCAGGGCCATGGAATGCATGATCATGGACCTTATAAACAGGGACATTGGCAGTCTCCAAATGCTTGATCCCACACAGTTTGGTTCTGTGAAAGGGAGATCATGCCTTTTGAACTTGGTTGACTTCTTTGAAATGGTCACCAAAGCCATGGATGAGGGGAAGACTGTGCGCACCATCTACCTTGACCTAGCCAAAGCCTTCAACACTGTTCCCCACTCAGGCATAATAGATGAACTCTCCCAACTAGGCATCAAACCCATGTTTTACCAGATGGGCAGCTAACCGGTTCACCGATGGAACCCACTCAGTCAAAACTGGGGAAGCTACCTCTAATAGACCAGCAACAAGCAGCGTACCCCAAGGTTCAGTCTTGGGGTCTCTACTGTTTGGGATATACTTTTCTGAGGTGCAAGCAAAAACCAGTGGTCTATGGCTGACCAAGTTTGCAGATGACTGCAAGCTGGGCACGGTCATAAATTCCCCTAGTGACGTGAACATCCTCCAAGAGGGCTTTACCCAAGCTAATGACTGGTGCCAGAAGCATGGCCTCAAACTGAATGCCAAGAAATGCATTATTATCCCCTTTGGGGAAAATGGCATCCCCACTAATTATCACATTAATAACAATGTACTAAGCACATAGTCAGTCATGAGAGACTTGGGCAACCAGGTTGATAGCAACCTGACGTTTGACCACCACATTGCCTCTGTTGTATAGAAGGCTTTCTACATGGCCTACCTCATAAATAAGGGTATTTCATCCAGGAACAAGGAGGTCATAACATCCCTGTGCTCCTCCCTTATCAGACCCATTAATGAGTACAATGCCCCCTTCGGCATGTACCTTGCCAAGCACATGCAGCAGCTGGAGAGACCACAGAGGTTCCTGACCAGGAAAATCCAGGGTCTCAAACACATGTTCTGTACTGGTAGGCTAAAAGCCTTGTCCCTCCTACTCAGTCTCATACAGACTGCTCAGAGGTGACCTGTGTCTGGCATAGAAGGCTGACTCAGACTCCGCCTTGATGGAGTTGCTGCATATCAGTAAGTTAAACCCCACTCAGGCTGCCTGCATGCAAGGCCTCAACCTGGTTTGTGACATTAATAGAACTTGTTGGCGAGAGATATTTGTGTCCCAACGACTTCCCCATCTGTGGAATAGACTCTTTCCATGTCAAGCAGAGTACCTCATTAGCCCTCTTTAAGAGAAACCTGGATGACTGGATGGGAAATGGAAAATATACCCGTGGGAATCCTACCTGTGTCCCTGCTGGACAGGGAAAACAGGTGCTGATTTTGTGGTAACGTGGGTGAAATTCTTGGCTAGGCTTATAAGGGCCTCCAGGCCAATAGCCTAGTATCTTCCTATGAACCTATAAGCCAGCTACCTGTAAACTCTGTGCTAGTAAATGGAAGAGGCTTACCTTTTGGCCTCATGACAATGATATTGATCCCTTTTCAGCGCTCCTTGATAGTCTTGGAATTTTTAGCTACACTTCTCAAGGCAGATGCTCCCCATTCTACCATCAAAGTTCAATTACCAGCTATTTTTAATTTCCATAATGATTTTAAAGACTTCTCCCTGGCTTCTCATAAACTTTGCAAAACCTTCTTGAAAGGAGTGTTAAAATCACCTTAAAAAGACCCTACTCCACCTTGGGATCTAAACTTAGTGTTACAAACCATTGTCCGATCTCTTTTTGAGCCATCGGCTGAATATGATCTAAAGTTTTTATCCTGGAAGACTGTATTTTTAGTGGCAATAACTTCTGCCAGAAGGATTTCAGAAATAGTCCTTATGTAGACGACCTTATACAATTTTTCAAAAAAAAGTGTCACTAAAAAAATAATACTGCCTTTTTGCCTAAGGTAGTGTCAAAGACCAATATTAATCAGACAATTTACCAGTCTATTTTTTCCCCAGTTTTGCTAACAATAGTGAATACTGCTTACATTTATTAGATGTTGACAGACAATTGTGTTTTTGTTTACACAGAACTAAGAATATAAGACCATACAACCAATTATTTGTGTCATTTTCACCTGCAAGACTTGGCCAACCAGTAAGCAAAGTGATGCTAGCCAGATGGCTCAAAGATTGCATTTCTCTTAAATATAATTAAAAACAAAATTTAAATTGCCTAGGCCTTAAAAGGCTCATCCTACAAGAGTAGTTGCTACTTCAACAGTTTTTCAGCATAGAGCTTCTATGGATGACATTTGTGCAACAGCAACTTGGGCTACTCCTCATAACTTTATTACTCATTACAAATTGGATTTGTTCTCCAGGGGAAGAGCATCATTTGGACTCTGTCCCATATGTCAAGGATAAAATGAAAATTGACAACATCAGATAAAGAAGTTGTGTACTCACCATAACATTCCATCTGTATTGTCCATTTTCATTTATCCTAGACGCCTCACCCTTCTTCCCACTGCCCTTGCATTTTGGTGTTTCAGATAATGGACATATGCCACTTCTGTTATTGATATTACTGTTTATGTGATTCTAGATATGGACTCTGTGAAGTTTTTGGGTTTCTATCACTCTGTCTTTCTGCAAACTTAATCTGAGGTAACAAGGAAAGGAGTATTGTGAGTAAGAGTTGAGACTGAGAGTTTTTGCCTTTTGCAAGCTGTAGTAGCAGCATTCTGTTCTGATGCTTGGAACTGAAATCATATGTTGAGGATAAATGAAGCTGGGCTAGACAAATGGAATGTTATGGCGAGTACATAACTTCCTTTTTAGAATTCAAATGTGCATACATGAAGCTAGAGCTGATGGGTCTTTGCCATCTTTAGGTATTCCAGCCATCACTGCTTTCTTCCAGAATGTTGATGCTTCTCCTTTTAAACTACTGTTAAACAAAACCTTTCAGATCTTTATCACCTTTTTCTCTCCTAGTTTCCAAACTTCCACAGGAGTACCATCTCTTCCTCTAGGCTTTCCTGTAGGTAAACATCACCATTTTTATCTCACCACCTCCTATCCTGTTAGTCATTTGAGCAGCATCTGCCTCTAAGTTGGCATGTTTAATTCTTCTATAAACATTTCTATTTGTACTTTTTCTTGCTTTCCACATTTCTGTGGTTTGTACAGATTTTCATAAAATTTATGAAATATTTCTAATACCTTTACAAGATCTCTGGTTGTTTTCCTTGTTAAAGGTTCCCTAAGCTTGGCAACAGCCATTGCTACTTCCTGTTGTCTGTGCCATTGTGCTAACCTCTTTTTTGCTCTGGAGTTGTCATAAAACCAGTTGCTTAACATCAGTCTTTCTAAGCTCATGCGTATTATCGAGGTAGTCCCATATTTTGTCTTTAGTGCTCTGTAGTTGCACATCTGCTCATTCTGTGAGATTCCCATTCTGCAATACCCTCTAAATAATTCATATTACTTCCTAACTGTAAATCGTTTATTTCTAAACTATTTTTGAACTCCACTTTAATTTTATTCCATTTCCTAGCTTTATTTTCTGAAAAAAATTCTGTTTCCATAATAATTTCTGAATAATTTCCACTACCCATTCTTTAAATCCGTGTCTGTTTGACAGGTGGGGAAGTATCAGTGTCTCATTTTCATTTCATTACTCTCCATTTTTATTTTAATTATTGGCACATGATCTGAAATAGTTATCAGATGCATAAAAATAAATGTGAAGTAAAATTTGTGTCTAACCTAGCAGAGTTTTTGTACCTTGAGGAATATGTATATTCTCCTTAAGCTCCTACTACTGAATGAAGATCCTCCATAACAAATATTTTCATAAATGTCTTCAAAAATCTGCCCTCTTGGTATATTTTTCCCTTTTATGACCCCCAGGTTCATATGCACAGTCACAAATCAAGTTCCAGTCCCCATCTATAAGTAATATTCACTGTTGAAAGCTGGTTATTTCTCCCAGAATTTTCTTTAGCTCCATTGTAGCAGTGGAATATAAATACATGCAAGCATAATCCTCCTCCCTTGCCATTAGCCCTTAATTACTACAAATTTACCACTATCATTTTCCCCTCTATCACTAATGAAGATCCTCTAGCTGTTAATGTAAGAATTCTGCTTAATAACTGTCAAAGTCCTTTCTTCTTCAAATTCATAGCTATAGGCACCCTGTGTTTAATATAGTTCACTGCTTTCTTTTTTGTATATACCTGTAACATCATTCACAAAGATATTATGGAACGTTGCCATTATGATAGATTATTCCCGTGTTTTTTAAATGTCTAATTTCAGCTGTTATATGCACACAGAATGTTTGGTTGATCTTTTATAGAGTTTCTTGTCCTATCCATTTGAACTTGTCATATTTTACAAGACTTTTTGTTTTAATGAAAACTCTCAAAAACACTCCCCAAAACCTATTAACTTAATACAAACACAAAAAACTATGGATTCCATCAAATAATGAGGTTTAACCCATAATTGTAGCAATTGTCCCAGATTGGCGGCTACACTTCAGGCTTGAATTGACCTATAATGAAGGTTATCCATGCTAAGATGTGTGCCACAACCTGTGCTTCTACTTGCACTGTGTTGTCTTTTTTTGTCTTAACTTTATTAATCTCCCAGATGTTGAAAACAATTTGAAGGGTTTCAGAAAAGATCATCTTTTAGCTATTGAAAGAAAAAGTATTCTGTTTTTACTGCCCTTATCAGCTTGTTGCCATAGAAAAAGTAGAACCAGGTACACAGTTGCCTTCAACTACAAGTTTCTCATGTTGCTCTGTGAGCATTTATTTGCTAAGTTAAACATTTTTATTACATTCAGTGGTATTTTATTTACCTGCTTCCACTAAAAACTTGTTAGATCAAGCCAAGGAAGGGTCTTAGTTCAGACATTCTCCTATGCAAAAGTAAGAAAAAGCATATTGGGCTGGACAAAAGAGCATGATAAAAGTAAAACCATCTTCTCTTAACATTGCAGTACAAAGAAGGGGGGGGGTTACCTGTTTACTTAAGTGTCCCTGTTGCACACACAATTAACTGAAAAAGTTTTACTATATATCCTGCAGTATATGCCATGTTTTATATAAAAAAATACTATTAAGAAAAAAAATTGTTTTACTTGGTTACTTCTTTCATTTGTCTTCCCCTTTCCTTAATCATTTCCAAACATTAATGACATGAAGTAGGGCATATGCTTTTGAGTTCTGTACAAGTTTAACAAAGTCCAATATTTCCAGGTGTACTTGTTCCACCATCTTTCACAAATTTGATTGATTTGCAATCCCATATTTACTCATTAATTTCCACGTTGCTGGGTTTCTTGTTGATCTCCATCTCACAACTTCAGCCTCTGGTTCATTTCCTGTGTACTTCTGGTTCTTTTAGTCAACGCCTGTGCTTTTTTTCTGTCCCTCAAGTATTTTCCTTTGGAACGTTGTAAAGAGTTGCACTGGGATAGTCTCTCAATCAGCTTTATTATCAGAAGAATAAGAAGCAGAATCCCCTTCTGTTTTGATAGCTCACTTTTGTATTTCCTCCTTAGCAAGTTCTGTATCAAAAAATGACTTTGACCCTCCGGGAAAAAAATGATCTGAAAAACAGATGGATATAGCAGCTTGAATCTCACTCTGAATCTACACTTCCCCATTCTCCAGTCCCGGAAATGGATCTCCATGGCTCAGGGATTCCATCAGGGTCTGCAGGACTTGCAGCTAAGAGCAGATCAATCATTGGTGTCTAGAGTACATTATTTTGAAGAGGAAGACCGAACCCCCACCACCACCACCACCACCGACAAACCTCTGGAGAGAGAGAGGGTGAGGGGGAAGAGACCACAGAGAGGTCCTGTACCCCCTAGTGCTGTGGGCTTTGTGTTCCTTCCAACTTCTTTCCATGGTGATAGTAATGGAATAAAATGCATTTAGCCTTCCACTTCCTCCTTGGAAACTGGTTTTCCATTCTCCTTGGAAACTAGGAATATGAATGATAGATGGCTTTATCTAGATACTACTCTTGTTGCCTGTGCATATCTAAGGAATGAATAATTCTTTCTCCCTTGTTAGGATGATTAAAGACCACTGGGAGTTGGATGTCTTTGATGAGGGCGAACTCTGCTCTTTTTTTTTGGTGTAAATGTGGGGTTGAATCTAAGACTAATTGTAGCCTTATAGAAGAAAAAAAAGGGGGCTTCTCAAGTTGTCCTAGTTGACATCATGGCCAGAGCAGACACCGTTTCCCATGTTATAAATTTGAGGATGCTGAGGAAACTGGTTCTAAAGGGGCTGGGTCACCTGCTGAAAGTATTGACTGTGATTCCACCTGGTCTGTTGGGAGAACTCATGGGGTTGCTAGAGTCAAGTAAGGACTTTCTTGAAAAGGATAATATTTCATTAGGGATGTTTTAGGTGAACTGCAGGTTTTCAAAGCAGTTCATAGTGTGTTATAGAGCCCTCTTGGCCTTCTCCTGGGATAGTACCCCAGTTAAGGAGTTTGAGGTATGGTTAAATGTGAATGCTCTTTGTTTTCCAATAGGTAATTACTGGAGTCAGGCACTTTTAAAAATACTGGGTGCAGTAGCTAATCTAAAAGAAAAGGAGGTACAAGAGCCCCTGCCTGGATATAAGAAAACAGTTTTTTCTGTGTATGCACATGTGAATGTAGACATTCTTGAGATCTAGGGTAGTCATTTTGTCTTGATGGACTATGGGAAGTAAAAGGGATTGCAATTTCAGCAGTTTAAAATTTGGGATATTGAGATATGTATTTAGCTCTGGTAAGTTTTGGATGGACCTACACAAGTCCTTTTTTCTGGGCAGTAGGAAGAGTCGTGAGTAGAGGTTTTTGCTTTGTTCCTGTTTTAGTATGCACTCTCACTGTTCATTGTACTATTCACTATTGCAATCCTTATTTTTGGGATTCATGCCTGCAGCTAGCCTGACTGGCTGCTCTGACCTCCAGACCTTCCTCCGGGGCATCAGCCAAGGCCCTTCCACCAAGACCCAAGGGCATTTGTGGTATAAAAGATTCATTGGTTGACACCATTTATCATATTTTTCTTGCTGTGCAGTTTGACTAGCCATATGTATCACAGCACCATCAGTAAACCTATTTGCAGGTGCCAGATAAGTACCCCACAAGGAATTTTTGTCTTTTTGCTAGAATCTGAAGTAGCTTTTACCTGATTGAGGACTGTGCTTTTTCCAGACCGTGAGAAGATAGAGCTTCTTATGGAATGTCTGGAGCAAGATCTCATCTTTGGGCTCCTGCTTATGGAGTTTTCATGAAACTGGGGTAAAGGGGCAGTGCTGTGCAGCCTGTTAAATAAGAAATCCCTTTATTTTGCAAGAATTTCCTATGTAAAACATTAACTGTTCACCCTAAGCAGGACCGTTCTAAACCAGGCAAAGTGTAAAAGGGCAAATACAAAAGTGAATGATGGCAATGCCCTAAAGAGAAGCCTAGGAGCTCTTTTGGCTGACAGTCCAGAGGGATCAGCCATGGGTTACTCAAGCTGCCTCCAGCACCTCTTCTCCCAAACCCAGCCCAATACAACCCCACTCCTCTCAGGTTTACTCATGCCCTTCTCCAACAATGTCCATTCTCAGAGAAAGTTGGAGGGTGTTTAGTCTTTTTTGTAAAATCTTGGGAAAGCATCACTGAAGGTATGATATTCTAATTAAACTTACAAATTACAATTTCAAAAATATCCCAAAATACACAGGCTTCCCAGCAGTTTACAGGAATCATGTGGGCCATATCCCTGCAGTCCTAAAAGAAATATTGCAGTTGGGGGCAACTTGGGGGTAGGGGGGTCCCAACCAGAGAAGGACAACGGTAGTCTAAGCAAGGCTTTTCCTACTTTCAAGATAAAATAGCACGTTGTTTTAACCTGTGATATCTCATTCCATAGGCTAAAGTTTTAACTTCATACAATAGTACCTGTGTCATGTTTGAATTACAATGTTGATGTTGACTAGACTGAAAGATGTGGTATTTATAAAGATGGTAAACAGTAGTGGATACAAGACCAGTTTTTGTGGAATGTCAGAATTGATAGGGAATGATCAGAAAAGAATGCCCCAAGTGTTGACCATGTATGTTCTGCCTGCATGTAGTTTTATGATCTAGGGCGCATAACATTGGATTCCATAGATTCTGTAGTTCAGTCAGGTAGCCTTTTTGAGAAACTATGCCACTAATTTTCTTTCAGTGATGGTACCTGGGCAAAACAGAGGTTATTCAGTTTGGTAAAGGCTTCATTTTTGGTAACACTGATTTGCTCCAAGAAAAAAACATGAAGTTCCCAAGCTGTACTACTTCAGCACCTGGGATGATTTTTTTTTTCCTGTGGCTCTACTAATATGTTATATTGGCTGATAACTTGTAAATGTCTATATCTAAAGTCTTTGTTTGTTAAGGTGTTTTGTATGTGTAAAATGCATAGCCCCGCAGTGTGGACTTATTTTACGCATTTTTTTTTTAGATGACTTTAAAAGTCATCCAACAGAATAAAGAGGGCAGGGTGGTGTCTATTGGTTAGATCATGTGAATTATGCAGTGAGCAGGGTTGGATAGTGTCTTTTTCTCTTTGGACTTTTTGTAATACAGGAATACCAACAAAGGGTTACATGCACTTGTCACAGTACGTCAGTAATGCCCCTCCTGAGAGTGCCACAGTCCAGACCCAAGCTGAACATGTCCGCCATTCTGCTGTTATACCGGTTTGCATTCACTTTGCAAATGGTGTCAGAACCCACATCCCATAGATTCTTTATCTTGTCCTTAATCAGTACATGTAATCCTTGGCTGGAGCATGAATTCTACTCTTAACACTTTTTTCAGGTTTCTGACTTTTGGATTAAGTTTTGCTTTCTTTCTCGTATCTTGATTAATGCTCGGGTCTCTCCCACTTACCCTGTTCTTTCATGGCTGGATGTTCTTCATGTTTCACTGTTACAGTCATTACATTTGGGTTGTCTACTTGCAGGTAGCCCTCAATCGGCCTGATTAACAAAGTCTTGGGTCCTGCGTCGGTTGCTGTCCCTTCTTCCATGATGTCCGGTCATCAGGGATATAAAGCATGCAGCCGACGCCATTATATCAGTCTTTCTTGCCGTGCGGTGCCCAAAGCAGAAGCACTTCGCAAGTGCCGGTCGTCCGACTCCTGAAATTTTCATTTTTGAGTTTCAGAATCAAAATCTTCAGCTAAAAGCTAAGTACCCCGTTGGGGAAACTTTTTCTTGCTCCTTACCGATGTCAGTAAAAGTTAATAATTGCATTACTTGTGGAAAGCAAATACCTCATAAAGATTTTCATTCATACTGTATTCCTTGCCTAGACCCTGACCACGACATACCTTGCTGTCGGTTTTGTGATTTATTTAATCAGCGCACTATCCGTCATCGGTACATTTTCGCCTCTAAATATTTTTTTCTCTGTTTAATTATCCAAAAATGTCGTTGGTTAGCCATCCAACTACCGGGATTCTGAAAAAATGCAAAGATGAAGACAGAGACAAGCCGCCAAGGTCCAAAACTGCCAACGATGCTTCTCCTAAACCAGTCGCCAGTTTGCCGGTACTCAGTGAGGTGCATTCGCAGCCCCTGATGCATGCTACTTCTGATTCGCAGGCCTCTACTGAGACCCATTCAGAGTCCGGTATGCCGCAAGATGCTTCAACTATGGAACCTGCGGATGTCTGTACCTTGGATGGGTCCGGAGCCACTGTGCAGGCACCGGCTTCTGAGGGTGTATTCAGGCCTAAGGACTTTGATATTAAACCGACGCTGCCTCCTCTTAGGCATAAATCCCGGACCATGCCTAAAAAACAGACGCCCAGGCTCCATGCTTAGGCCTCTATGCCCAAAAAACAAATGAGAAGAATGGCTGGTGATCTAATAACTCTAATCATGGGTAGCCAACCCCCCCCCCCCCTTTAAGTGGCCTAGGACTGAAGTGGTTTATGAATCTTCTGACCAGGATTCTGTTTTTTCTGATTCTTCTGATGATCTGGATTTGCCCTTATCTACTTATGAGGATTCTGATGTACTCAATTCCCTCTGCTTCCCCTCCAGAGGATTTTTCTTTTGGGGAAACCTTACAATATTCTAAGGGAGCATTTCCACTGGGAAAGACAGGATTTTTCTGTCTCAAAAAAGAGGCGTAGGGATTTCTTACTCCTACCTCAGCATAGGCCTTTAGCTATTCCTCCTGTACTAGATATTGTTGATGCTTTTTCAGAATCTAGTTTGGCCCCTGATTCCTTGCCTCCTGCTCCCAGAAAACCAGACAGATGCTACAGGGTCCCAGAGTCACACAAATTCCTTTTTAAAAATCCTAGTGTGGATCCAGAGACTATTTCACAGGGGCCCAAGGGCATTAAGGCTTCTACTGCTAAAAATCCTACCCCTTCTGATAGAGAATCCAGGGCACTGGATAGATGGGGTAAGAAGGTTTACACTTCTGCAACCTTGGCCATTAGGGCTTTAAACTGCCAGTTTCATATGTTAAAGTATCAGCAACATGTTATTGGATTGCTTAAACAGAAAATTATGTTGATTCCTGACTGTGTGGAAAATAAAGAATTACAGGATGTAATGCATTCTGCTGAACAAGTTGGAAAACATACTTTGCAATGTGGTTTTGCTTCATTAGAGGCCTCTTGCAGTGCTGCAGTTACTGGGTCTGTGCTCAGAAGGCATGCTTGGCTTAAGGAACAATCTTTGCCTGATCATGTTAAAGCTAAATTGTCGGATGCTCCCTTAAATCAGGACCGCTTGTTTGGCAACAAGGCTGAGGAAGTTCTTAAAAAGATGGAAGATAAAGCTAAATCTATGCAAACTGTTAAAGATTTCTTACAAGTTCAGCCTCCTAGATTTAGTAGGCACTGGCTCTAAGAATTGGTCCTTTCTAGCCCCTTGCAGGTCTTCTCAAGCCAAACACAGACACAGCAAAAACCCCAGGTTTCAGTCCCAGAGGGCACACTGGACTAAGCAGTGGGGGCCTCCACTTCCAAATCTGGGCGTAATAAGACTCCCCCCTATGGTAAACTCTCTCAATGACTTCCTTTTAAATTTCCAAACACTTATCAACTGACTGCCGTTTTGGGGGGAAAGATTGCTCTTCATGCAAAGAACTGGGAATTCATTACCCAGGACAAATGGGTTTTAAATATAGTGTCCCATGGATACAGATTTCACTTCCACACATTGCCAACACCAAGCGGGTGGCCGGACCTACACCCACATCAGTGGGCAGAGGCCCAAAAATAAGTAGGTCTCTCTTTAAGCTTGGGGGCTATTCAGCTGGTACCAGAAGAGGAAAAGGGACAAGTTTTCTACTCGAGACTTTTCCTGGTACCCAGAAAAGACAATTCATGGCATCCTATCCTGGACCGGTCTACTCTAAACACCTTTGTGGAGATTCCAAAATTCAAGATGCTGACTCTTCAATTACTTCCTATGCTAGGCAAAGATGCCTGGTTGGCAACACTAGATTTAAAAGAAGCATACCTGCACATCCCAACCAGGGAATCTTGCACAAGATACCTATGCTTCAAATCAGGCTACACGCACCATCAGTTCTCTGCACTGCCCTTTGGTTTATCTACTGCGCCCAGGGGTGCCTAGCCCCAGTTATTGCATTTTGCAGGCAAATAAATATTCAAATATACCCATACCTGGACAATTGTCTAATTCAGGCAGAAAGCCAGGACATACTTTTGAATCATCTGGCCTTTGTACAAAGGATTCTAACTTGTCTGGGGTACACCATAAATCACACCTGGTACCCTGTCAACAAATTATATTCCTGGGAGCAAGCTTGAATACAACTTCCCAGATGGCCTACCTCACGCTAGAGAAACAAATTAATTTGACAACCTACTTCAAACAAGTGGCCACAAAAACCCTGCTGTCTGTAAGACAAATACTGCAAGCCTTGGGATTCATGGCCTCCTGCATTCTTCTAATTCCTTATGCAAGACTGCATGTGAGGAAACTACAGTGGCATCTAAAAAGCCTATGGTGTAAACATTCTCAGGATCTAGAAGCAATGATTCCTATCGTACCTTGCCTACGCCCAGAGTTCCTTTGGTGGGCAGAGGCCTGCCACCAAAACAAGGGACTACCTTTCACACCACCCCCTGCTACCCAAACTCTAACAACAGATGCATCAGACTATGTATGGGGGGCTCACCTGGCAGGGAAGTGCATTCAGGGCAAATGGAACCCAAGTCAAATGCACCTGCATATCAATCAAAAAGAAATGTTAGCTGTACAGAATGCTCTGACAGCCTTCATGGACCGCATTCTTCCAGGACAACTAATGGTAAAGATGGACAACACCACTCTTATGTGGTACATAAACAAGCAGGGGGTGTACACATTCTTACCCCCCTGCAGACTAGCCATGGCATTGTGGAACACAGCCTTGAGCTACCAAGTGCACCTACAAGCTCAATTCCTGCCAGGAAAATTAAATACACTGGCAGATGGACTAAGAAACATCATGGACCCACACAAGTGGAAACTGGAACCAAGGATTTTCAACATGTTGACAAGCAAATGGGGGAGCCCAGATATAGACCTGTTTGCCTCTCCCCAGAACTACCAATTGGACAAATTTTGCACAAGGACTCCCCACAAACAAGCCTGGAAAGTGGATGCTCTGTCCTTCAGCTGGAAAAACCTACAAGTCTATGCCTTCCCCCCTCTGCCTCTGCTCTGCAAAGTACTACTAAAAATCAAACAGGACAAACCAAGGATGATTTTGATTTCTCCAGACTGGCCACGCCAACACTGGCACCTCTTCCTGCGCAGTATGTCACGGTTATCCCCATGGCACCTGCTTCAGACTCCTTCCCTGTTGTCTCAGCAGGAGAACCAGATTCTGTACCCTCAGCTTCTAATACTGAACCTTGCAGTCTGGCTAATTACATAATCTCTCCTTTACCATCCCTCAGTAAACCTGTGATGGATATCATTTTAGAGGCAAGGAGGCCTAGCACTAGAAAATCCTATGCTGAAAAATGGAAAAGATTCTGTGCCTGGAACCAATCTCAAGGGATAAGCACAGCAGCGCACAATTTACCTCAGATTTTACAATACTTAACTGAGATGCTTCACAAGGGCCTGTCTTTTTCCTCCATTAAAATCCACACCTCAGCCATTTCAGCTCTTTGTAACATAGAACCCCCCCCTCTTCTCTTATCCACTGCTCAAGCAGTTCCTCAGAGGGGCCAAAAATTCTAATCCCAGCCTTAGCTTTGTTTTAGAGAAACTCACTCTACCTCCTTTCGAGCCAGCTGCTACTGCAGACTTAAAATTTCTTTCTTGGAAAACAGCTTTTCTTTTAGCAATCACTTCAGCTAGAAGGGCATCTGAATTACAGGCCCTTATGGCAGTGGAGCCTTTCATCATCTTTCATGCGGACACGGTGTCCCTCAGATCCAATCCAGCCTTCATGCCCAAGGTGGTATCCAGTGTGGCTCTTAATCAGTCCATTCATTTGCCAACCTTTTCCCCAATCCACAGAATAAAAGGGAGCGGATGCTGCATTCCTTAGATGTGCAAAGACAACTCAGATTCTACTTGGACAGGACTAAACCTCAAAGGAAATCTGAACAACTGCTGGTAGCATTTGCTACAGGGGCAGAGGGGAAGGCTATTTCAAAGCAAACCATTTCTAAATGGATAGGCCATTGCATTAATTTCTGCTATAAGCACCATGGAAAACCTATCCCCCAGGGGATCAGACTTAACTCCACCAGGGCTGCATCTACCTCAACAGCCTTTCTCAGAGGCGTCCCTACCAGGGACATCCTAGAAGCTGCTACCTGGATTTCTGTATGTACTTTCACCAAGCATTATCATTTGCCAATTTTCTCTAAATCCAGAGCTGGCTTTGCCATTGCAGACTTGCAGGCCCTTATAGCTGGTCCTAATGCTATCTAAATTCCTCCTCCCAACCATAGCTTTGGGAATCTACCCACATGTAATGATTGCAACAGTGAAACACAAAGAACATAGTACAGTTGTGTACACAAACCATAAATGTAGATGTTCAAGTGTATTCACTGTTGCAGTCGTGGTTACCCTCCCTCCAGCCCCCTAACTTCTTTTGGCTATACCTCTACCTTCCTTTACTATGTTTAAAAGCCTTTTTGGTGTATTTGTTTTTTTGTTGGAGGTATATCATTGTACTTTTATATTTAATTGCTCCCCATTAGGGGGGCACCTGACATCTGGGGCAAGAAAAACTGATGTAATGACATCTGCTACATGCTTTATCCCTCTAACGGCCTGATGTCATGGAAGAAGGGACAGCAACTGACGCAGGACCCAAGACTTTGTTAATCAGGCCAACTGAGGGCTACCTGCAAGCAGACAACCCAAATGTAATGACTGCAACAGTGAATACACTCTAACATCTACATTTATGGTAAGTGTACATAACTGTACTTTCTCTGTGTCTCTCTCTCTTTTTTTTTTGCACTTTGCTTTCTTCCATGTACTGCCACTTCTTGCAAGTAGCATGTCACATAAGCCTTCATTTGCCATGTTTGGAGTACAGAGTTTGTGCAGAGATGAAACCCTGTGTTCTAATAGCTGTACAGGTTAGAGTAATAAATGTGATTTCTTGCACTCCTTTTTAAGCCAGTTAAGTATATTGCTAAATTCAAATAGTTAATGGTTTGGAAAGCAACTGATTTAACGTTATGTTGCTACTGTAGAGAAACTTTTTATATCATTTTTGTATTTATTGAGCAGCATGTTTGTCTTCTATTATTGTGAATTTTACAGAGTTTTGTTTTGTAAAATTATCGCACTGTGTCTCTGGTTTCCTATTAATACTATACCCGAGAATGCACATGGTTCTCCATTGCACTTGTCTATGAAATAAAGCATTAAGTACAAATCGTCTTTTGAGTGTGCACCACAATCCTTTACTCAGCGTCCTTATTTTGTAAATCTCATTTTTGACAGCATTACACTAGCCAACTTCACCTCAAAGTACATCACCATGCACTCAGTTTCCCTCTAAGCAGCTTTTTTGCAGGCATGCAAAATATCTTGCTGTAACAGTAAAGCTGCTGTGGAATGCTGTGATGAAAGGGAGTACTGCCAGCGTAACTAGCTGGAATTTTGTAAATAATTATGTTTGTATAAATCAAATTGATTTATGCAAGACACTTGTGTTACAAATATATTAGAACTGTGGGTCATACAAGATGCTGGAGTTACAAATGTACTAGAACTGTGTGTCGTGTATATCGAACTGATTTGTACAGACGTGTTGAAAACGTATTTTGTAAAGTGCTCTAGTTTGGACTGTGTCCACAGTGTGCCTACTACAGAGAACAGAAATGTACTTGCACTATTGTAACTATTTAAATATATATGTTTTCACAGAGGAAACTGGAGGGTTAACCTCAGTCTAGCAAACTTTAGAAAAATATCTGAAATTAAATCACTTTGTAGGTTAGGCCATAAAGATGCTATCTGATTGGTTTCAAGGCAACCAGAGACAAAGTCTGCACTAGGAAGCTTTCTGCATTGTTTTTTTTGGGTGAAATAATTGCCACTTGGGAAGAGTGGAACTATTTCATTGTCTTACGACCTCCAGAAGCTCAACAGATCTGAGCAAAGCCCTTGTATTTGTATTTTTGCAGGTAGGTGTTATGTTGTGCCAGCTTCCAGCAATGGCGGTTTGCATGCGAACTAGAAGTCAGATGACCAGAAATGATGTCATTCTGCAAGCTAGCCCAGCTGTAATATTTTAGATATTATTTTGAGAAGTCTCTTAGTGAGACAGAGCATTCTGTATTCAGTCTTGTGCCTGACAAGAACCATTCACCACTTCATCTGTCTTACTCTAAATAAGTTATTAGGATGTAGTAACTCTCTTAGATTCAGTCAGGAATATAGTGATATTGTTAGAAGTTGTTTTTCTTTATTTGTGTGAGCTTGTACTACAATGTTGTTTTAAATATTTCCTGTGGTTTTGAACTCTGTCATTACGAATATATACTTAGTATTGTCTTGTTCTTTTATTATTAAATATATTTAAACCTTTCATTGTAGCTGATCTTTGTAGAGATATTTAAGTTTTTAGAGTACTTGCATATTTATTTGTTGATACTGTGTGGGCCACTACTAATAGCCTTGCTCTTGGTCAAACTACCATTTGCATTAATATTAGCTTCACTCAGTATTTTGGGTATCCTTGGAAGAGCCTTGGGATAGCTGGCAAGAGTGTCTAGTGGCAGTCATAACTACCTTGTAGTCTGGGCAGAAGCAGGCATAGCTACTTTCCCAGGTTGTGTGTGTGGGGTCTATATTAGATACTCGAAGTTACTGAACTTCGAATACGATATGATCGACACCATATCATCAAAGCCCAATAACATCAAATACCTAATAAAGACATAAAAAAAAATCAAAAAACAGAACTACTTGCTTTAAGAAGGGGGGCAAGCCCCCCTGCACCCCCCACACCCCCCACTACTAAAATATTTCAACTCAGAGACCGCACTACATTGAAGTAAATGGCAATCTCACCTTACAGAGATTTCCATTTACCTCTTTGATGTTCTGCGGTTTCACCGTTTGTGTTGACAATGTCAGATTCGACATTGTGAATATTCGCGATTCTAATATAGACCTGTGTGTGTAAATCTGAGTATATGTGTCAGCTACTTGGGCAGGGACACACAGCACTGGTTGGACAGAGAGGATGCTTGAGGCCTTGTCTTGGATACTCTGCTAAGATCTCAACTCTATAGCTGTGCCACTTGGGGAGTCTTGTTGGGGATCTGGAGAAAGAAGGAGAAACCAGCCCTGGACTGACTGTGGTCTCTGTGTGTTTTTATGGGAAATTGTACCCGTCATCCTCTCAGTGAACGTCCCCCATTGTTGCCAGTGGGTGAGGATCCAGGCTCCTTGATTACTGGTCCAGTTGGAGAGTCATCACAAATGCAAAAAAAAAAAAGACAGTGGTTCCCCTCTTTATGTTTAAATGCTTATAGCTTTACAGTTCAGAATAACACATTTGGGATTTTTGTACTCCTTTTAAAGCCACTTAGAGTTGGAATAGCTGAAAATTCTGCATCCTTCAGAGATTTTGAAGATGGCTTTAATATATAAACCAAGCAGAGTCTTGGGTATTCTGATCTTTCTTTTATTTGAGTTTACATCAAATAATCAGAAATGAAGGCTTTTCCAAACTGCTTTTTTTTTTATTCTTGTACAGACATTGTTTATCCAAGCATCAGCTAGTGATCTTAATGTATTTGAAACCTTTCACTGTAGTGCTGGTTACTAAACTTAGACTGTATTCTGCAGGTGTGCCGTAGCAAGAGGGGTTTTCTTTGGATGCAAAAGTACAACCCTCTTTACTTGCAGGTGTCTAAATCTGCTACCCAGTAGTATGTTTCATGGTATGTTCCTGTGGAGTGTATTATAAGGAGAAGTTGCTGACTGTTTTAATTTGGCTCGTCAGTCATGGATCAACTGTCAGGAAAAAGAAAAATAATTGCAGCTAGCTTTCCTAGTTAAATTGTGGGTCATCAAAGTAGACCATTCTTTTTTCAGAGATTTACATATTTTGTAGCTGTTAATGACCACTTGGGAAGCTTGTATTGTTCTTTCCTAACTTATTCCATGAGGGTATAGATCCTGCTCTATCTATATTTGAACTTGGACCATGCAAATGAATGATCTTTGTTTAGATCACCTTTGCAGAAGTCATGAATACTGGATGTCAACTGCAGATGAATGTCCAGCCTGACTGATATTAGCACCCATTCCCCCCTCCAGAGGCAAGGAAGTCTCCAGTATAAAACTGGCATCCAATCATGTCCTATTAGAGATTTATTGCAACAGTTTGCAATGTGTGCATCACAGCCTTGACATCTGTATTGCAAAAGATTTCATAGACCTCAGGACAAGATGATAAATCCTCTGGGGAACCTTTCTTTTTCTTCAGTATTTTTTGCTGGTTGGAGTGTAGTTTTCTTGTAGCTGGATATCTGACAAATGTTAGGGCTTAAAGTTAGAGGTAGTTCGGAATAGGGTTGTGAAACCAGTAAGGGAGCTGTAGTATACATTGCCTGATGACATATTGGGCATACCCTAATTTAAGTTTAAGGAAGGGACTGTGATAAATTATATTTTTCAGCTACTTGATGAGAACGCATGAGATGAAGGTCGGTAGCTTCCTGAAATTAAACTATGACTGACTTCTACAACTTGACATTGAAATCAAAGTGTGTATGCCTTTGATAGTCACTTTTTTTGTGACATCTGATTGGGTGAACCCTTAGAACTCCTTCACTGTATGCATTGACTTTTACTAATGATCTGTGTTTCGCTACAGTGGAACAGGTTGCAAGGGAAAACAAAGGAGCATGCGACTGACTTTTTTCTAGTGTGAAGTGGAAGGCATTAACCTGATGTTTGCTGTTAAACTAGTCTTTTTGACTTACTGTAGATAAAAGTAAATGGATGCTGCTGCTATGTGTGGGTCTAACTATTTAGTAGCTTTTAGAGACATTGAATGCTATGTGTAGTATACGTTTTGTACACAAATGCGGTAAGTGTGTTGGTCTTAAAACCTTGATATTCCAGTTTGTGTAGTGTAAATAAAACTTTTTCTTCAAGATTAGTCAGGAACTGCTCTTTATTAGAGGAGAGGGGTGATTTCTGCATGTTTTGCTTAATTGTGCACTTTAGACCTGTTATGTAACTTGGTTTGTTGTAAAAGTGGACTTAGCCATGGTGGATCCTTTAGGATCTCAAGGGGCAGGTTTATTGTGTATTGGATTCTTTAAAGTTTCAAAAGGTAAGCAAATTGTTCCGTTTTTAAGTGGAGACCATTTCCTTTTGTTTGACCAGGGATTCTGACTAAGGAAATGGGTCTCCCAACTGCTTAGAGTGGGAAGCAATAGAGGAGGTATAGAATTACTGTTATGCTCGAGATGAATACCACAGTCAGTTGGAGTCTGCAGCCTGGAACTTTGTTCAGTAAAACAGCCTTGTTTAATTCTGGGTCCATTGTTGTGAAAATACCATTTTTCTCTGTATGTATTATACAGGTTCATAGTCGTTTACTAGGCTAACTACCACAAGGGCCTTTTTAAGCCTAGCCATGTATCCCAAATATCTGACAAGTTTTGGTACCCTTGATAAGTGTAAGCAGGGGCTTGGGAGATGAAACATTTACAAGTCAGGGCCTGGGAAGTGAACCACATTAATGCACTCCCAAGAGTTTTGTGAGGCCATGGGCATGAGGTAATATGTGCAATATGCATAGCCAAGCTGCCTTATTGCTCTTGTACATTATGGGCGTTGCATACATATATAATTTTTGTTTTTACTATTAATCTAATATATTTTGTAGTGTAGTTTAATGCAAAATGGGTCCTGTGCCAATTTTAATTCACTATTGTGAAGGGTTGCAGCTGTTTAACTGTGTAGGATTTTGGTGCAAATTTTTCAAAGCATGTTTTAGGGAACTTTCAGTCAAATTGTTGTGGGACAATTTCCATTTGTTTTCATAAATAGTATTTTGGATTTGATTTTCACAAATGTAGTGTTTATATCTCAAACTTCAACTTCTGGTGTCATTCCAAGGGGATCCAGTATCTGTCAGTCTGGGATGACATGATTGACAAGTCATGATGCTTTGCCAGAGATGGCCTGCACCTGTCACCCCTGGGTTTTCAGATACTGGCTAAGGCTCTTGCCATCCCCATAGTGCCTTTTTAGGCAAGGTTCAAATGACAAATTTACCGCCATAACTGGTACAAACAAAATCTGAGGGTAATGCTACTTGATGGTAGAAGTCTAAACCTCAAAATGCACTCACTTGAGGCACTCCTTAAATGGACAACATCAGCATCTGTGCAGTGACGGAGACCTGGTTCAAGGCTCCAGAGATCACCCCTGCAGTCCCAGGCTACAATTCATACCACACCTTTCGGCCATCTAACCTGGACCGAAATACCAGAGGCAGAGGTGTGTCCATATTCAACAAGGATATCCACACCTCCATTCTAATTGTCCAACATAATGCATCTGAAATTCTCCAGGTGCAACTAACACTGGACAAGACCTATCCAAATTGTAGCTTGCTATAGATCCCCCCATACCCCAAGACTCCCATTCCACTTTTCTTAACATACTGCAAAATATCAAGGTACAACCCAACACCCTCATACTGGGAGACTTCAACTACCCCGCCATCAACTGGGAAAGCTACTCCTGTACCAACACACTGGCACAGCGTTTTTTGGAATTCATATTCCAACTCCTTGGACCAACTGATCCAGGCCCCCACCGGGGGCAGTAATATCCTAGACCTGGTAATTGCCAACATGGGTGATCGGTACTCCACACACGAGGTCAGCCCCTCATTGGTCAGATCCGACCATAAGCTAATCACCCTAGACATCTACATCCTGTCCCAGCCCCTATTAAGGAAACCACAGTAAAAAAAGGTCTCAAAAGCAAACTTCACACTTCTTAAGACAGAAGTGGCTAAGTTCACCACTCCCATGCAGACGGACAATAGCAAACACGACTGGTGAATCCTGCATCAGTGCACTGTATGAACACCTACATGAGTGCATGGACCATGCCATCCCAAATAGAACCAAGACACTATCCTCCAAAAATAAGAAGCCAATCTGGTGGTCCCCTGCCATTAATGAGCTCTACAACAAAAGGAAGAAACTGTTGCAAAAAATGAGTAAAATCCCAAGACTGGAAAAACTCACTTGTCAGCCTCGGTAAGAAGCTGAGATCCCTCATAAAATCCTCCAAAGCTAGTTACAAAAACAAAATCATCACGGATTCTAAAGACAATCACAAGGCATTCACTAGCTATGTCAAAACTCTCAATGGCAACATTCAGATCTGCTCTGAGCTACAGCACAATATCTTTAAGCATACAGAACCAGCTGATATCTCCAACATCCTGGCAGATAGGTTCAACGCAAATTTCTCCCCCCTCTCACCCCTGAAAGGGCTCATCACTATATCGGATGAATGCCAAATTCATGTGATCATGGCCACACATGTGAAAAATGCACTCGCCAAAGCCAAAAATACAGCATCTATGGGACCTGACAACGTCCCAGGCTGTGTTCTGCATGAACTACAAAATGAACTGGCACCCCACCTAAGTACCATGTCCAATCATAGCTCCACTACAGGTTTTGTGCCTACTGAATGGTGCACAGCTATGGTGATCCACTCCACAAAGGAGGATCCACCACGGACCCCGGGAACTAACAAAGACGTAGGTAACCTGCAAACTCTGGACCCAACTCAGTTTGGGTTTGTGAAAGGCAGGTCATGTCTCCTAAACCTGATTTACTTCTTTGAAGCAGTCACCAAAGCCGTAGATGAGGGTAAGGCAGTTCACACAGCCTACCTAGATCTCGCCAAGGCCTTCAACACCATCCCCCACTCTAGTATTATTGATAGTCACGAAACTGGGCACAAACCCCTATGTCATGAGGTGGGTGGCCAACTGGCTCAGACAAAACCCACACAGTGAAAGTAGCCATTTCTAAATCTGTCTCCAGACCGGTTACAAGTGGAGTTTCCAGGGTCTGCAGATGACCCATCTTTGTGCAGAAGGATGACTGTTGCCTTTTTCCATTCATGAGGCATGGAAGCCTGTGTGGAGGCTACACTTGAGTAGTAATTCCAGAGGCCCTGATAGGTTATGCTTCATGCTATTTAGAAGGCATCCTGGGATATTGTCTGGTTTCATTGATGCAGTGTTCTTGGTCTTAGAGATAGCATTAAGGAACTGTTCTCTAGTGATAGTAGGGGGAGTTATATTCGATATTTCCTGAGGGAAGGTTGAGGGAGAGAGAAGGGTAAAGTTGGAGATGAATTTATCAGCCAGGAGGCTTGCTACATCTTCTGGTTCTCTATAGGTGACGCTTCTTTACAATGAGCTCTGCGCACAATTATGTATTGCCTTTGAGGTTGCTGACATAGCTAAAGAAGGCTTTATGGTTGTCCTTAGCCTGGGAGGCCAGACTTGCCTCAAATTTGGCTTTGCTAGACTTTATTTGTCCTGTGAGTTGTTTGTTTAGTTTGAGAGTGCTTTTGTCCTGGTGGGTGCTGCAACTCCTTATTTTTGCCATGATTTCCTTCCTCCTGTTATACAGCCTTTTGATTTTGTGATTCCACTAGGGTGACTTGTGTTTTTTTTTTTTAGTTCTGTACTTCTTCCTAGTGGGTACAGCTGCCTCTATGCAGCTATTAATGAAGTTTGACAACAAACTAAGTTGCCCCGGTGCATCTTAATAGGGGGATTAGATTAATATTCGGGGGAGTTAAGTGAGTTGGGGAGATGAAAGGGTTAAGTGGAGGCAGGGATAGTTGGGAGGAAATGAGATAATGATGGGGAGGGGCCTAAGAGGACTAGTCTGGTGTAGTTGAGTTAAGCAATTACATTTTGGCGTGAACTTGCTACTGCAAGGATCATGTCCATGACGACCTCTAAGTGTGGTTGGGAACAGGTAAGCCTGGGCTTAATTTTGGTGAAAGGGAAAACTGGAGTAATAGTGTTTGCTGTGCTTCTTCTTTTTGAGGTAAGCTTTCATTGCTGGGGTATGGTGCTTGAGTTACAAACAGTTTCTTGTATACAGTGGTTTTTTTGGGGGGGGGGCGTAGGTTTGAGAATTAATGTGGAGAAGAGGGGTAATTTTGCACATCATTCAGTCTTTTTATGGGGTGTCACAATCCTGGGTGGATTGCCTTCAGAGGTAGGTTTCCTCAGTTTTCTATGCAGACATTGGATGTTAAGAGTTTCCGCATTTTCTGTGGCTGAGTGCAGTATGGGAAGTGCGAGTGAGTGTTGAGATACAGTTACGATCCTGTATCCCTCTTTTCGGTTTGAGACCTTGCTGCGTTGTGCAGTTGCACTGGCATTGGAGTTTTGATATTAGCGATGTCTGTTTGAGCTAGCTCAGATGTCAGTTGGCTGGATGCTTTAACTCCACAAGGCAGCAGTTTGGACAGCGAACTAGGCTGCATTTGAGGCGGATGTCTGGAGCCTGTGCCCCGGTGGTTGGATTCCCATTAACTGCTGTTAGGTATGCAGGGTCCCTTGCACTTGTTGATCCTACCAAGTGGCGGTCGGGATAGGTTAGGCGGTGGTTTTGGGTTTTGACAGTGTTTCCTGGGTATAGTGCTGGTTTCCGCCATTGGGCCCTGTGCTGTTGTGTGATTGGGGATGTCTTCATCTGGTTGTCGTTTTGGTTGGTTCGAAAGGTTAGTGATTTGGTTGCATGCCCTTGGTATTGTGTGGTTGCATCAGAAATGTTTAGGTAGTAGAACTGGAAAGGTTAACTTTCAATAATGGGGATATTGGTAATTTTAATGTTTGGGGGTTACGGTCGAAAGAGACGTTTGAGGTTCTGATTCTTCATGGTGGTTGGAATGCATTGATCGATTGGAGGCTTTGCATACTGGACAGCCTTTGGTGGTAGATGGCGTCGCTTTTAACTGACAGGATTAATGTGCCTGGTAATAGTGAGTTTTGAGGGCTCAGAGGTATGGTTACCCTCGACGCATACACGGTGGAGGCTGGGGATATGGTGCATGGAGGTTGACTGTGGCTGGGCTGCGAGTTTGTGTCAGCAAATATATTGTTTGAAAATAGGGTAGTTGCTGTTGTCAAGAATAATTCATCGTGAGACCAGATTATATCCCAGAGGTCTGTCCTGTGCGATAGGAGGAAGAAGTAAAATTTAAATAAATTATAAGGCTAGTGTGCTCTGTCGATACACACTCATTGAGTTTGTCTTAGCAAGTACAGTATCACACTTCGGCATGCACAGCGCAGAAGTGATAAATGTCCAACACAACACAGGGTTTATTCACATTTTAGTAACAAGATAAAATCCTGCCAGAAAAAAAGGAAACTCGTGTCGCTTTCATTTCAGAAGTTCGACAAAAGGAAGTGTTTAAGTTGATTCAGTCCACTTTAATACACAGGAAAATTTGACATTTTCTGTCTGCATAAGTCAAAGAAAAATAAAATGGTATAGAATAAAATACCTACCTTTTTGAGAGTTCTTAGGTTAGGGTTAGCAGCACAAGTTCTTATTTACGTAAAAGACTGTTTCTGTAATGAGTTAACATATAACTATAATTAACCTGGTGAATTCTGGCTTCATCTTTTATTTATTCATTCATTTCATCTACAGTTACGTACTTAACACAGTGCCTGGTAACAGACAAGATGAAGCCCGTCTTATCATAGCAGTCAATGATCTTAAGCGCTGATGCACTGATGTCTTATCATAGCAGTCAATGATCTTAAGCGCTGATGCACTGATGTACACTGTGAAAGGGAACCACTGAAGCATAACCGACATTAAACAATTATGGGCTGCAATTCCTTGCTCTGCTTACCGTATTACTTAACACAGAAGCTGGAACATGTAGCAGAAGTAAGCAGTAAATATGACAGAATCATTTATTATTTTGGCTTGGAAGGATGAGCATCCTGGAATCCAATTTGTTGGGGCTTAGAAGTTGAGTTTCGTCACTTTTGATGAATGGAATAGAAGTGTCAGTAACTCTGTTTGTGATAGAGTGGAGTAAAGTATTTTAAATCTCTGTCTGGGCAGGAAGGGGGTTGCTGCTGGTGGCCAGGGGGTGAGTGATGAGGTATACGCATCCATATATATAAAAAAAAAAAAAATAGAGGAGCCGAAATGTGGAGAGAATATAGGGGATTAAGAAATATGCTCCATGAGTTAACAGTAGGGTGAAGTCATATAACATTCATATTTGTATAGATCAGCAAGGTTTACTATGTTTTGCAACAGAACCATATTCTACTTGTTATGATAAATGATGTGGTAACTGCTATGACGGGATGAAAGTATATTTTGTGCTTTATAACAAGGGACAGTTGGTAAATAAGACGAGCTGAGGAAATTTCTTCTGGGGTACTTTTACTTTGACAATGGGAATGCTCATAAGGTGGGGACTACCATATAAGTTTGCAGAATTCAGGTTAGTGATTTCTGTATCAGCTTCTAATGCAATATAGGGCAGTGTGCCTCAGTTGGAGATGGAAGGTTGAGAGCTAGGCAAGATGGCTTACAAGATAAGTTAGCTTGGCTTATACAGGGCACTAATGGAGGTAGTCAGGAATCGCAAGGTTATCCGGGTTGTGGATCTTGATTGGTCCCTTCATGTGTGGGGTTTAGTGTAGTTTAAAATACTTGACTGGTAGTTAAATTTATCTTTGGTATTTGATAGATTCTTTGGAAGCGTAGTAATGGCTGCCTTGTCATAGATGTGAGGGCTGTGGTACATTCCTTGCCAGGTTGGCAGGGTAGGTTGTCCTTGAAGATGTCTTGGATTGCATGTTATATATTTTGGATGATTTACATGTCCTTTTCTTTCTTGCAGATGCAGTCTTGGAATGTGGCGGCTGTACTTTGGAATAGGTGGAGCTTTTTCTTTACATATTAGAGGGTTTATTCTGTCCTTCTCTTTGTAGATGGTGTGGCGATACACAATGAAGTCACAGATGATGAAGCAGTGTAGATGATCGCAATATCTTTCCTTCGGTATGACCATTGCGGTGACTCTAATCAGGGGATGACTTATGGCTATAGAAAGGGGATGGTGCAGGATGGAGATTCGTAGTTGTGGGTAGTTTTATGTAATCTGTTCTCCCTTCTACAGCCTCAGCAGTTCTCTGTTAGGCATAAGGCAAGCCAGTCCAGCAGAGAGGCATTTGATTATGGCTGCTTCGTCATAGATGTGTGGTGGTGTTGCATTCATTCCTGAGTTGGCAGGATAGTTTGTCTTTGTAGATGTCTTGGAGGGTGTGTTAGTCTTTTAGATGATTTATATGTCTCTTCTTTTTTACAGATGGGGGGTTTTTAGAATGCTGCTGCTATAATTTGGAATATGTCGGTATAAGGTAGAGCCTTCTCTACATATTAGAGGATTTACGCTTGTTCTTTTCTTTGTAGATGGTGGTGTGCCAAGTACCATTGGGGGCGATACACAAGGACTTCACAGATGATGGAAGCAGTGGTGAGCAAAGAGGTTACACATGGGGAGCACAAGGTGGCACCAGTTACTGACTGAAATTGCTGAAGGACAGAGGCATCATGCAGTGGCTTGGAAAGGAGATCTGAAAGGTATCGTTTTGATAGGACGGATGTTTTGCCATCCGAATGGGGTACAAGGTGGATCCGAATAATCACCTTATTAAGGTATATTGGAGCTCTGTGCTCAATTAGTGAGAGCTGATTATTGCATTGGTATAGGAACTGCGGTGGTGGTGCTGCGGTAGCATTGTCGCCTCATAGTAAGACATTGTCTTGTTCGATTCTCAGCTAGAGGGTCTTCTGTGTGGAGACATGCGTGAATGGGCGTACCTTCGTTGAAGGTTGTGCGTCAGGGCTGGCAACCCAGTATGTAAAAATCTACTGCCAATCATTAGTGGACTGGAGTTCCGCTGTGGTGACCCCTAACCGGGAAAAGCCGAAAGACTCAACAACAAGGGGGCAAGTAAGGAAGAGGTAGGTAGGGGGGCCAAAGGGGAAACAGTTGGACGTTTTTGTGGGGAGTGTGGGGATGAGTAGAGTCACGACATACATAGGAGCACAGGACTTAATAGGTTAAAGCCCTATGGCTCTTGTCAATTTTGTGAGTAGAGTTTTAAGAAGCATGGTAGTTAGGCAGTTGGTGGGGTAGTTTTAAAAGTGGGTGCATTGTTACAGGGGAGTTAGAAGGTTTAAATGAAGCTTGGTTGCAGGATTAGGCTGTGGTAGCACAGGTCTTAATTGCCTACTAGTGGTATAGGTAATATAAGCAAAGAGCTCTCCAGGGGAAAGGCCAGGGCCAAACAGGGGTTAAGAATCATTCGGTAATGAGTGAATTGGGGGTGGTTATGGCTGGGGTATGTGAAGTATTTCGTTGCTGAGCATAGGCGGGTTTTCGGGAACTAGGTCAAGGGGTGCTAGTTTTTGCTAGCTAAGGTAGGGCATTAAAGTTGGAATTAGACTGTTTCCTACGGTAATGGAGTTGTTGCACATATAGAACTGGGTAGTGGGTGGATTAAGGTGATATGCTATGGTTAACAGGGTTTTGGGTGAGAGGCTTGCTACTAGTTGTTTGACTGGGTGCTGTCTTGAGTTCAAGGGGTTATAGTTTGTGATTTTGTTGTGGTTATAGGCTGTCAATACATTCAGGTTGAGCCATGATTTCAGCTTTGAAGGCAGCGTGCTAAAAGGGTACATGTTCTCTTGGTGTGGATATTCCAGTGTTACAACGGGGCCACAGTAAATCCTACCTTATTTAATTTCATTGGGGTGTGTTTCAGTGATGGCATGGATTGGAGTTTGACTGGATTCTAAGGTGCTTTAGAGGTGGGTACACCAAATGATGTTTGGCTTGACCCTTCCCTTTTTGGGAAGTGGATTGAACAATTTTGGTTAGAAGGGGGTGGGGGGGACAGCCTGGTCAGGCTGGTTGGCGGAGAAGAAGGATAGGCTTGCCCTCTTCTGTCCCCCTCTGATGTCTGAATGTTCATTTCAAGGATCTGGGGAAAGGAAATGAGTAGTTGGAGGAAGCCTGCTGAATAGATAAGCAAGCTTGAGGTAAGGATGGTGCTTATTTCGTGGAAGGTAATTCAATGGATGGTGTATGAAGTGAGTTGGGACGCTGCTTCATAAGTAAAGTAAGGGAGCAGAGGTTTGGGCGCTGCTTACTGGGGCAGGGTGAGTAGATACGCTGCCCTGATTAACATTACAAGGATGATGCGCTGTATTTAGAATCAATTATACCATGAATAGTTGTAGTTAATAAAGTTGGTGATCAACGCTATGTTATGGAAATTTAATAAAGGTCGTCAAATGTCATCTGGTGTGATGTGTGTTATTGAAGGGGACCGGGACAAACATGTTTGTACAGGGGTTTCTAGCAACTTGGTTGTGGTATCCAGGCTAGTCTTGCTGTGTATCAATCTTGTATTTGATATGTGGGCTTGAATTGCTGTCGAGAAGCAGGGCAATAACCATGCCGTTGACATCAGGGTGACTGTTTCCGGTATATTGCAACATTTTTCTTCAAGTAACAGAAGTAAACAGTAAACCAGTGCATATTGTAATGGCTTCCTACTTCCTTTGGCTTTGCATATCTTCCTTGTCAGATCTGAAAGCCAAGGGCACACTTCTGGCCACTCAGGCACACATCTGTCCTCTACAAACTGTTGCTGCCGTTATCCTGTACTGCAAGGTTGTCATTACATTTTTTTGTTGTTATTAAGGAGATTGCAAGTTATTTTTCAGACAGTAATGTATTTAAGAAACTTTCACATCCATTTATTTTTCTGAGTAATACTTTCTTTAGACATTGTAACCTGAACAGACCTCCCAACCGTTCCGAATTACTCTGTTTTTACCGAGTTTTGGGGTCCAAATGAAGGGGTGCCACGATTCCCGAGTGGCACCCCTTTATTTCCAATTTTTCTTTGCTTTTTAAAATTTTCGCGCTGTCGGAATCACGTGCGCAATGATGTCAGCTCCGTCAGGCTACCAGCCAGTCGGAATTGAGCTCAAGGAGCTCACATCATCATTTCCGGCTGGCTGAGAAATGGCGGGAAGCGCTGAAACAGAAGCTAATTGCAAGCTGGTGGGCCGTGGAAATGGCGGGAAGCACTGAAATGGAGTTCGCTGAGCCGGGATTAACATGGGGAACTATCAGCAGTTTGCAGAGGATTAATGGCAGCCGACTGAGTTCACGTTCGCCGAGCACAGAAGAGCATGGGAATGTGGCGAGGATTAATAGCAGCACTACTCAGGGTAAGGTGTGTGTGTGTGTGTGTGTGTGTGTGTGTGTGTGTGTGTGTGTGTGTGTGTGTGTGTGTGTGTGTGTGTGTGTGTGTGTGTGTGTGTAAATTATGATACTCCATTATGTTTATCTTCTGTGTCACTTTTTATTGTGACACATCATTTGGACTGACACTACGATCATTTTTTTTCTTACCTAAGAGTTTTGCTTCAAACTAGGTCTTACAAAGAAAAAAAAATGCTGCATTTTGCAAATTACAATTTCTGTACGTCTCCTAATTTGCGTAGCTGCAGATCACCTTGATAGTTCCTTTTGCATCTGGTTAGGTAAAAATGAATACCAGAGAAGTGATGCAGTCCTCAAACAGAAGTGAAGTTAATGGTAAACTGCGATGAATGTCATATCACATTATTTACATGTTCTCAGTAAGATAACCTAAGTACTGTATGACAAATCTAAGTTAGAAAAGGTGCTCTTAATGGCTGGATAGATTCTAAATGAGTTGTTTTCAAGCTCTAAAAGCATCCAAACATCATTATGAAATTCCTTAGTATCTGTTTTATGCCTGTTTATTTCAACGACTCTTATTTTTGCCATGCTGACCACCTCACACAATAGAGCCATAAACTCTCTAACAGCCTGTTGTTCATACACAAGTTAGATCTTGCAGGGATTAATAAAATTTCATATGTCTATTAGTGAATCTGTCCACTGTGCATGATGACCACCAATTGTGGACTATTCTGTAGTACTCAAGCTACAAACTACGACTACTGATGCCTGCAGGTCACAGACTACCTTCTGGAGACCCCTGTCTTGTACCTGCTATGCTTAGTTCTTGAATTGCACTCCCCATTCACAGTTCCATGAACACCATAAGTTGTTTGCTTCTTATGTTACTCCTTTCAGTGGGAACCTTGCTAATCTTTCCTATGAATTTATTCCATCTACGTTTTGTTCACCATACCAATTCCTTCTCTCTGAAGAGATGGTAATTTCTATTCCTCATCATTCACATATGTTAACATGACACATGAATTTTTTTGTCTTTCCCTTGTGAATTAAGACAATAAACAACAGGTTGTACTATTTCAGAATTGTGGCTGTCTCGTATTCACAAATAACCATACTTCAATATACCCAGAATTATTTGAGGTAAAGTGTAGGTAAGCATTTTAGTTCACAAGCACCACAATTACTCTCCAAATTAAAAAAAAATAAATAAAAAAAAGGCAACCTTGTTATGCACCTTCTTGACATAAACAAGGGACTTGACAAAACTTTAGTCACCTGATCATAGGATCCTAGGAAATAAAAGGCCAATAAGTCATAAAACTATGAGTGCCTTACCAATATTCACATTTATATTGTGCCCCCTCCTCAAAAAGGTCTAAGAAAGTAATTCCCATAGTAAATTTATGGGTACCCATTCAATCATCCAGATTTACTTTGAAAGATGCTATGGTGTCACTTTGCTTAACTTGCAGGAGTAAATCTGTTCTACAGATGGAGTAAATTTTGGGTAATACATGCGTCTCTACTGTGATTTTTATTTATTTGCTTTTAGAGATTCAAGTCTCTAGTTCTGGTATTATTGGAGATATTTCTCTTGTGAAGATACTGAACATTAAGAAAGATGGGGTATGCAAGGCATATATCACCCCCAAGAATCCATAAGAAACCAAGTAAAAGAATAGCAGTTCAAGCCTTTCCTTGTAGCTCTTCAGCTTTGTGCTATAAAATGTAAAAATAATATCCAAATAATCACTGTAGAAGTAAAGCAGTATGCACATTAGTTATGGTAAATGGGGCTAAATAGCCAGGTAATGGGACATTGAAATGGCTGCAGGGGGACTCTGGTGCCATATTTTGTTTGTCTGTTCTTCAGTTTGCGTTTGAAAGTTGGTATCCCATAATTCCATTGGAGTGGGTGGGGTTATGTAATTATATATGCAAATTTTATGTTAATCAATGTACAGATTTGTACCTATTTTTCATGGGCCTTGTCCAGATTTTTGATGTTTCTAGGTTGAGAGCTATGAACCTGAATAAAACACTGCTGTCGCAACTTAAAATATATGACTAGCCTGGCATATTTTCTGTGCAAGTACTGACAGTAAAGTAAACCAAGCTGTTGGCATGACAGAAGTGCTCCTATGTACTACTTTAATGAATTCAAAAGTAGATGCTCAGAAGTTATAACTGCTGTGGAAGTTGTATCATAGTTGCAAGCAGAACCCTATGACCTTCGATAGGGAAGGTAAATGTTTTACTTTCCCTTTGCTTCTTGTCTCATGTAACCCCCACCCATTCTCATCCATGTGTCTGTCATGCGTAACAGATTCTCCTGACAGATATTTGTAATGAATTTAATGTTATATATGATTTGTACATTTCTGCATAGTACTTTGTCTAATCGGTGGTGTTTATAAACATTAGCTCACCTCAGGATCACCATCAAATGCTACACTTTGTTGTACTTTCTGGTCATTCACTGTATCTGTTGAAAGGCTGTCATAGAAATTCACTAATTTTAAAGTATACCAATAATGTATTCTAATATTTACCTATTGAACTCTGTTTTGTATGAAATCAAAACGTTTTCCACATTTCATTTTCTGCAGAAAAAAAGTTATTACTGTCGGGGCATTTAAAGGTCAGATGTGCAAGCTAACTTGTATTTTAATTTGCTCATCTATAACTTACATGGTTTACAGAAGTCTTGCAAGTAAACTAGGCAAGGGTAATCTGATGAAACATTTAGCAAAGGTTTAAAAATCCTGACACTTTAGTTCTAAAAAGAGGTACTTTATGCTGATTTGTTAGTGAAGCAATTTTTTAAATCGAACTGCTCAGTTAAAAAAAAAAAGCAGGATAACTGATGGTCTTAAAGACATGAATACTGCAGATAGCGATTTAAAAATCCTTGTAGTAGAGAACATTGAAACAAAAATCAGAAATGAAAGTGATAAAGCTGTTGACCGCTGATACGTTGACTGGGTAAAGCAGTAGTAAGTTTAAAGTTAGTCCTGAAGTGAATTAAATTGAAACCAGTCTGTACAGTCAGTGATTGTTTTTACTAATAATGGTCTAAAGGTTTGCCTTCATTAAGTTTTACTGTTCCCAAATATATCCCTCAAAATCTAGAACAAAGGAGTGTAAGACTTGGGGAAAAATGCCATGAATCTGGACTTAGTTATACAAAACTGCAGTGTTTAAGCTGTTATACTGAAAATGGTTTTGGAGATTGTACCAAAGATTTCAGATGAGATGACTGCTTTTTTAACTAATACAAATGTACGATACTCAATATTGCAGTCTAGTGCAGGCACATCTTATTTTCAATCTCCCATTGTAGTGCTTTAGAGCACGTCAGCCATTTTTATACTTCAAATTGCTTCTGATATTAATATTCACTGTTTCAGCAGTCTTCACATTTGGGAATCTACCACAGAAGATCTGACTTCCAAAGCTATAGACCCCCCCCAGGCCAGGTGTATGCCCTTCCACCTGGATGACAGGCAGTTTGGCACCTATGTCTCTAACAGACACACATAACCTGAAAATGGTTCATCTCCCAGGACCATGCTTACACTTATCAAGAGTATCAGAACTTGTCAGAGATTTGGGATGCATGGCTAGGCTTAAAAAGGCTTTTGTGGTTGTTAGCCTAGTAAACCCCTATGACAGCACATCTAAGGCAGAAAAAGAATGTATGCCTATGCCATCATTTTTTCCCCTTACCTTAACCAAGTACAGTAATGCATATTTCTTTGTGTCATCAACCTATTGGTTAGACTTGGCTTCTAAAGTAGACAGATAAGTACCTCATTTAGGAAAAAAACTTCATACTTTTTCTGTACGGTTTTATTGCAGTTTTCCGAGCATTTGGGTGCTAAGTGATAGAAGTTGGTAAAAGAAGTAATTGTGAGGAAACTTTTCCACAGATAATGCAAAGATGTTTATATTAAGTGATTATTTTGTCTGCGATTGGGGCATGGCATTACCTTTCCCTCCCCACTGTATCCAACTCAGTGGGAAGGCCATAAAGCAGAACTCCACATCTCTGCAGAAATACCTCAACAAGAAAAAGCTGGATTTATTGTCAGACTGTCATGGCAGTGGCCAGGTCTTCTGCTTATTCCCCACCAAAAATGTGCAAGGTACTTGAAAGGAATACCAGGAGGTTGATGACATTCATTTAAATTCCAAAGGCCCCTTTAGGCTCAAGGGCTTCTGTCAAGAGGGGTGCTTTTACAGCCCTCCTGACTATATATCCTGCTTTGACCCAGACTTCTGGCATTACCCCACTGGTGGCCACTATACATTTGGACAGTGGGACATCCTCCCAGTCTGAAACCATTTCATCATTGGTTGGTCCAAATGCCTTTCTGTGGGCCTCTAGTTCGTAGCCATTTTGTGATTACTGAATCTGAGGGGGGCACTATGCTGTCAGACTAATAGGTTCATAGGTTGGTACTAGGCTATCAGCCCTAGGGCCTATACAAGCCTAGCCATAACAATTCTCTGGCTATTTCTTCCCACACTATTTACTTCCCTGGACCCCTGTCTAGCAGGACAACTGACATGATCCCTGGGGTGAATTTCCTTTCGCCCATCCAGTCGTCAAGGTTCCTTTTGAAGAGGGCCAGAGAGGCAGAGAAATTTTGAGGCAAATGAGATATCTTCAATTTCATAGACATTTTTCCTTTCTACTTAGCAATGTTTCGGACACTGTGGGCATAGAAACTTTCTCTTCAAGGTGTGGAAGCCTGAGCAAAACCATCTTCTGCATCAGCTGGGCAGTTTATACATCTGTCCAATCCTTATCCCCTGAATGGATCAGAAGATAAAGGATGACAGTCAAGAAATGTTACTAATTCTCTTTAGGCTGAAGCAGCAGTGGTTATCACTTCTACTTGGTATGCTAAGGAGACCCTAAAGCTGACAGCTTGGACATTTCATCTCAGATTCCTACTTAGCATCCGTTTTTCCAAGAATGTGCTCATTATCTTCAGGGAGGCTAGGGTACCAAATAAAAGGAAATATTACTTGAGCAAAATCTTTTCCACTTAACTGTGTTTGTTTCACAGGAACACGTATGTTTAGCTGAAAGCTTCAAAACCACTCCAATAAATATTTCAGATAACATTTTTATCTTCGTTTTTATCTGTGTACAGAGTAATAAAGTAAAAATGAGACACTGAAACTTTCCCACCTACTTGTTAGAGAGGAATTTAAGGAATGGGTAGTGGAAATTTGAGAGTTATTGGGGAAGACAAATATATTCAGATGTTACAGCTATCAAATGAGGTAAAATGAAAATGGAGTTTAAAAATGGGGTAGAAATAAAATAGAGATGGTTATGAAGTGTTAGGAATTATTTAAAAGGGGTTGAGAAAAGTTAGTGTTTCAGAATAAGGGGAATCTCACAGAACAATAAGAGGTGCAAATGCAGAGTGCTAAAGAGAAAAAAAAGGTGTATATAAATAACATCATTGAATTTAGAAAGACTGCTGTTAAGCAACTGTTTTTTTGCTAACTTCATAGCACAAATACTATTAGCAATGACTTGGGCTATAGAAAGTAGAAAGAGTTATCACTAAACCTAGGGAGCCTATAACTAGAAAAATAACTAGCGATCCAGTTCTGGTATTAAGGATATTTTTTAAATTTTATGACAATTTTGTATAAAGCAGAGAAATAGAAAATCAAGAAAGAGCACACATGGAATGTTTATGGAAGACTTGTGAAGTCAAGCTAGATGTAGATATGGCTCAACAATTCTAAGATAAAAGGAGAGGACATTTAAAAATGGTGATGTATAATCAATGTTCAGGAATCGATAATATTCTTCTGGAACTTAGGAGAGAAGAAAGCGGTAAAGATATTAAAGGGTTTCTTTAACAGGAATTTAAAAGGCGGGGAGGCACCAACATCTTTTAAGAAACCTGTGGCATCTCAATTACCGAAGGGCAGCAAAAATCCTCTGACACTGCTTCATATTGAGCCATTTGAATTTTAAAGCATGCTTTATAAATTGTCTGCCATTCTTTTAGCTAGTTTAAAGGCATTGCCAAATTGATAGATATGGATCAGTGTGGTTTTGTGGAGGGAATGCAAACATTTGACAACACTATTAGAAAGATGATCCAGAGGGAGCAGAATGAAAAGAAAATAACTGCTTTTGGTGGGTCTTGATGCAGAAAAAACTTTTGAGAGAGACTGTGTAAGTTGGGATTGTATGAGTAGGGCAATGGAAGTGTTTACATTCCCTGATAAAATAAAGTTAATTGGGAAGATATAGGAAGGATTGGAGGAAATAATTGGTGAGGGTCCCTTTCTGATGTGTTTGAACAGAGGAACCAGGCAGGTGTGTCCACTTCCCCTTTGTTGTTTGCTTTAAATTTCGAGCCATTGGCAAAGAAAATAAGGGACTCAGAAATCCAAGATTATTAATTGGTATAGTAATCAAAAAATGCTGGCTTTATTTGCAAGTGATATTTTGCACCTTATCGGTCCAGAAAAGGAAACCACAGTGTTGTGGAACATTTTGAGACAGTTTCAAGTCTTTTATCTTCATTAACATTATACCCTAAAAACAAAGCCACAAATTATGTAACCACACATGAATTGGTTCAGCAATGCCCCCTATGTATGGGGGCACAATAAAATGAAGTATTTAGGAGTATGGATTAAAATTGTTGTGGTAGCCAAGAATATGTGGAAAGAGACTAAATAGAAGGTAATACAAAAGCTGAGAAAGAAAGCTTTTGAATATGAATATGGATAGTAAGGTACAACCAGTGAAAATATTTAGTCTCTTACAGGTCAGGCATATTTTATTTGCCAGCGGAGAAGTTGTGGGCTGTAATGAAGAGATGAAGGAATTTATCTGGGAGAATAATATGGCAAGAGGTCAGCTGGACAAATAGAAACTTGATTAGTACAAGGTGATTTAGAATTACCAGCTTTTGAAGGGATATTTTAGACCTGCACAGTTAAGGTTCCAATACAGAATACAAGCAGAAGGTTAGAATTCAAAATGCAAAGAGGTGATGATGAAGCAGGGGAGTGTCAAAAAATAGAGTAGGATTTTGGATGCAGATCTTTAAGGAGAATAACCATATAAATATTATATGCTAAGCAACACAAAGGATTCTAAGACCTAAGCAATTAAAACAACACAACAATGGAGAAAGAAGATTTTGCCAAGTGGAATGACTGCAAGTAGGGTACAGAAAACGTGCAAGAGTTGGTTGAAATTTAACTGAGAAAACTGGCAAAGGGACCAAGGTATTGGAGCAAATAACTAGAGAGGAAAGGTAATAAAGTGGGATGAGGCCAAAGAGACATTTGAATTGTAAGCTAGAAACTGCCTTTCATGCCAGGGATTGATGTCAAGAGTATAGGCAAAGAGAAAGTTTTGGGAGAATCTTGTGTGAAAGACCTGTTCTGGTGGAGATTTTAGTTGAATCTAGAACAGAAGCTGCTGTTAAAGGGATAATTATTAGGGTATATAAAATATTACATGATAACTATAAGATGCAATCTGAGGAGGTTAGAGAATATTGGAAAGAGACTCAAAGCAACTTGCAAGAGAACAGTGGGAGGACATATGTATGGCTCCCAAGTATGCAACAAAACCAGAAAGTTTGATCTTTGAAAGTGTTTGTATAGACATTTTTATACCTGAAGCAGACTTCAAAGAAGTTTTCCTCGGGTAGATAGCAAATATTGGAGGTGTGATGGGGAAGGAGGAGGTAACCAGGAAAATACATTTTCAGAGTGTAATGAGTGGACATATTTAAAAAATTCCCTACAGAGTATTCTGTCAGAGATATTGGGCGACCAAGTGGCTGTAACCAAGGAAATTGTTTTTGAACTGGGACACAGGATCTGAATTGCCTAGACCATAGTAATAGCTTTTTGATAGCCAGTCTAAAGCAACTGTATTTGAAGTATTCACTATAGTAAAAGCGATGAAAGAACTGGAAGAGGGATCTCTGGAACATGGAAGGAACTAATTATTTTGAAATAAAATAGAAATTGTAGGAACAGTACATGCAGAATATTGTTGAAGAGAAGGGAGGCTTAAAGGAAGGCAGGAATTCAGCAGTTTATGTAATGTTGGACTATTGATAGTTTAAACATCCCATATATTTTCCGTATTGTGTACATAAATGGAAAATATTTTCTGTATTGTGGATATAAATGGAAAAAATGTTGGTGTTTTTGTTTTGTTTCTGTTAATGTACGTTTGCCTATGTCCATCTTGGGTGATAATTTAATAAAGGTGTTTTATATATATATATATATATGAAAAGATTTTCCTTGTATTACCAAGGAAAGGGTCATGCTCTAACACACCCACCTCTGTGTCCTTGACCCACAAATACATATCCATCATTAACAATTGTTGGTGCATGCCTCTGTAAAGGAACGTCTCAACTGTTTTAGCCTGCCTTCTCTGTGATCTACCACTACCACATTCCTTGTGAGCAAAGCAGTTCCTTAAAGGCGTCTTGCCCCGAGATACCTCAGACAGCGGTGGTTCCACCATACGACTCTAACTGTTTCCTTCTGAAATTGACAGTACTCCCTTTGAAACTGCTGCTGACCTAGAAAAGTATTTTCTTAGTTGTCACTTCAGCCAGAAGGATTTCAGAACTCCAGATCCTCTTGTGCAAACAATCTTTTCTAATTTTTCAACAGAGACAGAGAAGTTGTAAGCATCAACGTTTATGCCGAGTAGCAAGTCTTTCTTGAGTCAGCCCGTTCACCTCACTTTTCATCTCTACAGCCCAAAACACAGGATTTTACACTCCCTGGGTGTACATACACAACTGACATTTAATGTGGACAATGCATTTATCATTTAAGGGTAGGGGGTTAAGGCCACTCCGGCTGACAGACATCCTCCAAAAGGGTCTCACTGAGACAGATACCTGGTGTCAAAACCATGGCCTCAAGCTAAATGCCAAAAAGTGCATAGTCATCCCCTTTGGAAAAAACAAAGTACCCACAAACTACCACATAGGTGGTAGCCCCCTAAATACGGAAGATTTTATCAGAGATCTGGGGACCCAAGTAGATAGAAACCTCTCCTTTCATAATAACATTGCCAAAGTGGTTAAAAAATCCTTCTGTGGCCCACCTAATCACAAAAGGGTTTGCATCCAGATTAAAAGAGGGCATTGGGCCCCTGTACGCATCACTCATCAGACCCATCATAGAGTACAATGCCCCATTTGGGATGTACCTTACAAGACACCTGCAACAACAGGAAAGACCGCAGAAGTTCATCACCATGAGGATCACTGGCCTCAAGCAGATGCCCTATGCAGCTCGACTGAAGAAATTCCAGCTGTACTGCATACCGCCTACTCAGATGTGATCTTTGCCTGACATACAAGGCCATGTCCAACCCAGAATTGATGGACATGCTCCACCTAAAGAAAACCATATCCACGTGAGCCACACGCTCCAGGGATCTAAACCTCACCACAACAATAAATAAGACATGCTGGAGGGATAGAGTCCTGTCCCAGAGACTTCCCATGCTCTGGAACAAGATTCCAATCTACATTAGACAGAGGTCTTCGCTAACCCTCTTCAAGAGAAACCTTGACGAGTGGATGGGAAACCAAGTTTACCCCAGGGATCACTTAAATGGCTCTGCTGGACAGAGGCACAGGGAACTAATGTAAGGGGGTGGCGAAAGCCAACACATTCTGGCTAGGCTTATATATGCCTTCGGGCAGATAGCATAGTACCTACCTATGAACCTATAACATGCATTTCAGAATAGGTACCCCATTGTATCCATTTCTGTTTAGAACTTTCATGGCAAGACTGTATGAGGGAAGGAATGGGCCCATTCTACTAAAGTCCTAGCATCTGCTACTACCATCTTTAAGGGATCAGAACTGACACAATTAGAGAAGAAATGCTCTTGTTCTCGCACCTTTTCTTACTGTTACAACCTGGACATAACCTACCCTGTCGCTACAGACATTGCCATGGCTGTCCTGCCAGGATACTTTAGCTAATACCTCCTCAGTGCTAGCCACCAATTAGTCTATGAGCATTGTGAACATTCTGAAATATATACACTACTGCAGAAGTGTACCTTACAGTAAACATAGTACAGTTGTGTTGGAAACGTAGCACTTGTAGATGTTAAAGTATGCTGACTTAATGGCATGGTTGGTGTAAAAGTTAATGTTTTTACCTCCCACGCATAATGTACAGAATTTAGTCCTGACTTCTGGCAATGGCTGTGTGGAGTTTACATGATCTCTGTGCTTCTGAGGGGATCCTCCCACCTCCCTGTACATATGCTGGTTATTTCCACTTCAGACTCCCCCAAAATAATTAAATTGCATTATAAGCAGCAGCCTAGACTTCAGGTGGTGGCTTTCAGAGGAAAAATTGCATAAACCAACCATTTTTTATACATCAGCTGTGGTGCACAGTGTTCTCTAGAAAGATGACCGTGGATCACAGACAAAGGCACTGTGTCGGGGCTAGCCATTCAGTTTAAAAATTTGCTGTATATGATCTAGTTATGTTGACTGATGCCCTCAAAAATGGGCACTGGTATTTGCTAGTAGCGAGTGGGTTGAGGACTAGGTATACTCCAGCCTGCTCCAGGGATCCATGCTAGTAGTGGAGTGGGTCAGTTCTCAACCAGTCAAGGAAATTTTTATATATGTATCATTTTATATATATATATGTATACACACACACACACACACACACTTTATTTATTTATTTATTTATTTATTTATTTGCAGTTGGTTTACCAGGATAGTCCATTGGGCCAAAAGAACCCGTTTTCAATGGAGTCCTGGGGAGAAAAGCTCCAATACAGACAAAAACAGGTACATGCAAAAATTACAATAATACTTATACAGAGTAAAATATAAAACATTTAACACATTTAGGCTCAAAACTTCAAGAAGCATTCAAAACAATCTAATCTGATGTGGATTAGATGTCAGGGGAATAGGTTAAAAGAGTAATGTTTTATGCTTTCAAAGAAGTTGTTCAGAAGAAAACATAGACTTGCATTACAGGGTAGGTATTCTGAGGGAACATAAGCTTAGATAGGAAGAGTTATGTATCATATATGGGAAGAAAAATGGGATAACATAGAATTATGAGGGGAGGGAGCAAGAACAATCCCATTGGGATCTTAGATATGTATGAAGAGATTTTGTGAACATGTACTGGTTAGTGGTGGTACGAATGGATGGTGGAAGTGAGTTCCAGAGACGAGCAAGATTAAAAGATAATAGGTGTTTACCTGAGGGATGAGATGGTTTATGTACTTGTAGTAGGTTTTGATTGTTAGACCTTAAGACTCTGTTAGGTAGGTGCATTTTGAGGGTGGAAGACAGGGAGGGACAGAGAGGGGCTAAGGATGAGTTTGTGAGCGAAAGTCAGCTGCATATATATGAGTTGATTAGGTAATTCGAGCCAGTTTAGTTTATGGAGAGAGGAGCAGTGATGAGTAGTGGACCTATGGCTGTTGGCAAATTTTGCAATTTTGTTATAGCAGGAGGAAAGCTGTTTTTAGAGAAGTCTGAAGATTGGTCAATAATGGAGCCCCATAGAGAAGGGAGGGATGAGAAAAGAGGAAGCAAGTGTGATTTTAGAAGAGCTTGTAAGGTATTGATTCTGACGGTATAACATACCTAGTTTTGATGGGTTTTTTTAATATTTAGTTGAAGATGGGAGTTGTAACTGAGCCGATTGTCAATCTGTACACCAAGTAGCTTAGTTTCAGACACTAGTTCAAGGGGTGAGTTATTTTGGCTGGTAATTGAGAATGAGTTCATGTTGAAGGAAGTGGATTTTGAGGGGGTGAATACCATAAGTTTTGTTTTGGAGGCATTGAGTGCTAAGTGATTTGATTTCATCCAATGTTCAGTGATTGAAAAGCTCCTGAGTAAGTTTTGGAGCAGAGAGGGGAGGTGGCAGAGCAGATGATGGTTGAATCATCTGCATATTGATGATGTTTGCAAATGGGATAGATTTGTGATAATCATTGATAAATATATTAAAGAGGAGGGGACCAAGAATAGAACCTTGAGGAACTCCAGTAAGGGTACTAAGGAATGGGGAAGTGGCCTTTTTCCATATTACAGCTTGGTATCTATTTGATAGATAGCTGGAGAACCAGTTTATGGTAGAGGGAGAGAGGTTAAGTTTTGACAGTTTGGTTAAGAGCAAGTTATGTGAAATGGTGTCGAAGGCTTTGGAGAGGTCAAGTAGTAAGGTAGAGACAATGTGACCGGAATCACGTGCTGTGTTAACAGTCTCAAGAAAGGACAACAGGGCTGTCATAGTGCTATGATTTGGCCTGAACTGTTGTGTAGGGGTTAGCAGGTTGTTATCTAAGAGATGTGGCAGAAGTTGAAGGTGTATACATTTTTCTAGAAGTTTAGAAATGGGGGACAGAATAGCAATGGGACGAAAGTTACTAATGTTGCAATTGTTGCCTCCTTTATGTAGGGGGATTATGAATGCTTGCTTCCACAATTGGGGTACAATGCATTCATGGATGGAACGATTGATTATGATGCTAATAGGATAAGCAATTGCATCTGCTGCTATACGTAGGAAGTAGGAGGGAATGTTGTCAGGGGCATTAGTACATGGCTTCAGTTTCTGAAGGAGTTTCTTTATGGTGGCAGTGGGTATAGGTTTTAGTGAAAATAGAGAAGGATGGAGAGAGGGAGAATTAGAGGGGGGTACAGGTGGAGGGGGAGTTTGAATAGTGGTTAAGGTGGAAGAAAGGCAGAGTGAAGTAGAATTGGGGATAGGGTTGTTTGTAGTAGAGGGAAGAGGTGTCTTAGGAGGTGAGGTGGGGCTTGTAAAGGAGGAGGTGAGTTTATTAATGGAGTCGATAAAAAAGGAGTTAAACTGTGTAGCTAAATCCAAGTCTGGGATATTTGGGTCTGGGGTTGGGGTATGAGGTTTGCTAGGGTTAAGAAGGGTGGAGATCCTCCAGAATCTCTGGGGTTAGTTTTGTTATTGTTTTGGAGTGAGAAGAAGTATTGTTGTTTATCAGAGATAATTAGCTTTTAACTTTATTTCGAAGGGTTTTATATGCAATATGTTGTTCTGGGGACTTATTTCTCAGGTAGAGTCCCCATGCTTTGTCTCTAAGGCGCATAGCTGATAATGTGGTTTTGGTTAGCCAGGGGGCAGATTTTATTTTTATTCTTTTTGTTCTTAGTGGGGCTTGGGAATCAAGTATTCCTAAGAAGGTGGAGTTAGCGGGCAACTGCTTCTTCTAAGGGCAGTGTCTTTAGATTGTTCCAATTAACTGCTTTTAAGGAATCTATGAAGATTGATGGGTTGAAGCTTTTGTTATTGCGGGTAGTGATGTAGTTGTGGGTGCAATTGGAGATACAGGGGAGTCGGTGAGTGAAAGTAGGCAGATGATCACTAAGAGGGTCAGGTAGTGTACCGCTATCAGAAAAGTAATGGGGGTGTGACACTAGAATCCAGTCAAGGATGGTGCCACTGGAGGGGTCCTTTGATGGGTGGGTTATGGTGTTGATTAGCTGGGAAAAGTTATAAAGATTGATGTTAAGATGGTTGGTTGGAGACTGGATGAAGGTCCAATTGATGTTTACATCTCCTAGGATTATGGTTTCATTGCTAATATTATCAGAGAGCCAAGAGAGAATGTTTTCGAGTGTAGAAATATTGTCCCCTGGGGGGATGTAGAGGGATGCTAGGCATATGTGTTTGTGCTTGTTAACTTGTAGGAGAGAAAGGAGTATTTCGCATTATTAAATGTGGGAATAGGTTTGTCATATGGGGTGACTAGCAAGGAAGATTTAGTATAGGAGAGCAACTCCACCGCCTTTCTTTTGGGTCCTGTCTTTTCTGATGATTGAATAGGTGGGTGGAGTTATTTCAGAGTCTTTATAGAGGGTTTTAACCATGTTTCTGAGATAGATAGTATGTCAGGTTTGTTATACCTGAGCCATGCATGGAGGATTGGGACTTTATTCACTATACTTTGTGAGTTAATGGAAGTAAAGAATATAGGTTTGTGTGAGGAGGAAGATGAGGAGGGCCAGGGTTGGGATGGATATCACCAGATAAAAGACTGGAAATGAAATGAAAGATGGGGTTCAAAACATAGTTGAGAGGAGTGAAAAATTATTTGTGTCTGCTGTGATGGCCAGGGGTGTATAGTTATTAAGTAGATATAATTTTTCTGAGCGGTGAAAACTTTGGATGTGAAGGCGTAGAGATGTGTTATTGAGTAAAGATGGAGGGTGATAGGAGTGCACTGTGGTAGTGGGTAGTTCAGGTGGTTGGTTGAATGATAAGGTTGTGAATGGTAAAGAGTATGTGGTTGGGTGAGGTGATAAAGGTATGATAGTTTAAGAGAAAGTAATAGAAGAATAAAGAGGGATGAAGGATTTAGGGGCATGTTGAGAAGTTGCTTTGTATTGAGTGTGAAAGTTGTAATATATGTATTGTACTTGAATTATATATGTGATGAGAAAAAAATCTTGTGTAGGTTGAGTAAGATAAAGAGTAGTAAGAGTGGAGCTGGATGTAATTAAGCTAGGTAAGTGAGTGAGAGTTAGAAGTCAGAATGTAAAATATGTAGTAGCTGTGGGTGTGGTTACAAATTGATAATAGGTTGTTGGGGGTGTGTCTGTGGTGCTGAAGATTAATTGGTTTAGGGAGGAAGTAGGTGTGGCAACAAGAGGGATATAGCTAGAGGTACTGGGGGCGGGTGGGATTTGGGAGCAGGGTAGGGGAGCGGAGTGAGCCCGGGCTTAACGGAGCGGAAACACCAGGAGAAGGACGGGAGCCAATCAGTGGGGCAAGGATTGCAGGAAAGTAAGCTGAAACAGAGTAAGTAAGGTTCTAGGAATAATGGGTAGAGAGGGCTGGGAGTTTAGAGAGAAATAATAGTAAAGCAAAGGCTAGTAAAGGTAAAATTAGTGTAGAAAGAAATGAAAGTAAAGAAAAGGCTGGTGAGGTAAAATGCAAGGAGTAAGTATAGTAAGGAATATCAAAAAGGGGGGGGCGCTCTAGTGGTTAAATGTAGAATTACACTAGTCCACTAAGGCAATGAGTGGGCTAAAGAGGACTGAAAGGGAAGGGGCCTGAAAGGATTAGAGAGGTATATAAGGGTGAGAGTAGAGAGGCAAAGATAAGAGGGAGATGTAGGCCGCTGGCTGTTCTGGCAGGGAGATAGCTTACACAGATTACAACAAGGAGTATAATTACAGAAGCTTAGTAGCAGTAGTTACACATACTTCTTCTGTGTCCTTTGGGAGAGACCTGAATTAACCTTCCCGACGGGGGGTTGAGGCAGCAGAGAGGTAAACTTGCAGAACAATGGTTGAGTCAGTTGGCTTTTGTAGGTATGAGTAACAACCCAGGCGAGGTCTCAAAGGAAAAATACAGGGTAGAAGCAACTGGAGACAGGGGAGAAAGTGGAGAGAGGATTAGTAAAGGTGTAATAGTAACAACAACGCTTCTTTAGTAGTGGTGATAGGCAGCTGAAGCAGTGTTGAAGGCACTAACAATACTAAAAATTGGAACAGATAGTGGCTAGGTATACTATATAAAAATACAGTGAAATATTGCAGAACACATACATTAGCAGTAGAAATAATATGGCAATGTAATTCTAACACAATGGTTGAATACACAGTTAAATACTATATACCACATAGAGGTAAATAACTAGGCTCAAATGCAAATAGAAGTTAAGGAAACAATATCATTAGAAATACATTAGTTCCAACAGTAGGCACTACTAAATATATAGCGTGCTCCTGTGTTACTGCATCAATACAATAATAGCTCCTAGGCGCTTCCAGTAGTTGCTATTAGCCAGACACGTGTAGAGAACACTCGCACGTGGAAGCTGGCGAACATCAAAAGCCCATAACT
>NC_056734.1:135975984-136095984 GCF_019279795.1 Protopterus annectens
GTTGTCTACCTGGGCTGACATAGTCAACAGGCCTTGATGCTTTATGAGAGATGGCTTCCACCTGGCACCATTGGATTTCCAAATCCTGGTCACGGCTGTCGTCTCCCCCATTGTGCCTTTTTAGGTAATGTCCCAAAGACAAATTTTCCAACATAAAAGATCTGTCAAAAAGTAAATTGACGGTCATGCTGTTTATTGCTAGGAGACTTAACCTGAAAATGCACTCACTGGTGATTCTGCTTGCACTGGAAGATGCCAATGTCTGTCCGATCACCTAAACTTGGTTCAGGGCTCCAGAGAGCACCCCTGCCTTACCAAGCTGTACCTCATTTCACACATTCTGACCCCAAAATGCGGGTGGTGGAGTCTCTATTTTTAAGGATAGGGACACCTCCAGACTGGTTTGCCACCATGACAATACTGTAAGTGCTCCAGGTGCAACTGACAGTTGGCAAGACACCCATCGAACTTATAGCCAGTTATAGACCCCCCCTCCATTATTCAGGACACTTGCTCCTCTTACCTGGATCTACTTGACTCCATCAAGGTACCCCCTAACACCCTGATCTTTGGTGACTTCAACTACCCCATCATAGACTTGGTGAACTATTCCAGCAGTAATGCACTCACCCAACAATTCCTTGACTTAATCAGTTGTAATGCACTAGACCAGCTTTTCTCATCCCCTACAATGGAGGTAACATTCTGGACTTGTTTCTCTCCAACATGCGTGACCGCTGCACCTCTCCCATAGTATGCTCTTCCCTTGTAAGTTTAGATCATCAGACTGTATCATTAGAAGTTTCTGTCCCCCGTCCCCCCAACCGTGATTAAGCTACAAAACTTCTCAAAAGCTGACTACAACCTCCTAATGGAGGGTATCTGTAGCTTCACACCACCACCATCCCCCCCCCAAGAGGATGCAGGGAACTATGCCGAACAGCACACCAATGCAGCATGCAAGCCCCTGTACAACTGCATGGAATCAGCTATACCCAGTAGAACTAAAACCTGCTTTAAGGAAATACACTCCTGTTTGGCCAAGGAAATACACTCTTGTTTGGCGGACATCCTTTATTAACAGGCTTTACAACAAAAGGAAGAAACTGTTTTCCAAGGGTAAAATGGAACATATTCCAAATTGGAAAAACTCCCTCCTTAGCCTCAACAAGCAAATTATATCACTAGTGAAAGCCTCCAAAGCAAATTATGAATCGAAACTAGTCTCCGAAACAATGGGGAACCACAAAACCTTCGGTTATATCAGAAACCTCCATGGAAAAGCCCAAGTTTCTTCCAAATTGATACTTAACAGCGTCACGTACATCAATCCTGTTAATGTAGCCAACCTGCTAGCAGATAGGTTTAGTGCAAACTTCACCCCCCCCCCCCCAAAGGTCCTTTTGACATCCTCGATACTTGTCCCACACCTCAGATATCCATAGATCAAGTGTTAAAGGCCCTATCCAGGGCAAAGAACACCGCTTCCATGGCACCTGATAGTGTCCCAGCCTGCATTGTATACCATCCCCAGCAAGAACTGGCTTTGCCGTTGAGCAACCTTTTCAACCACAGCTCACGTAGAGGCGTTATTCCAGCAGAGTGAAGAGCTGCCATTGTCATCCCCTTGCACAAAGGTGGTGCTACTACTGACCATGGAAGCTATCGCCCCATTAGCTTGATAAGTGTGATTTGTAAAGCTATGGCACGTATTATTATGGATCTCCTAGACAAGGGCACAGGCAATCTCAAAGTACTTGGCCCCACCCAGTTTGGATTCATCAAGGGCAGATCTTGCCTTTTGAACCTGGTTGCCTTTTTTGAGGCTGTCACTAAGGCCCTGGATGAGGTAAAGCCAGTGCATATAGCTTACCTTGACTTGGGCAAGGCCTTTGACACAATCCCCCACTCGGGCATCATCAAAAAGCTAACACACCATGGTGTAAATCCCTATCTCATCAGGTGTGTGGCCAACTGGCTCACTAATAGGACTCTTAGTCAAAATAGGCACCTCCACCTCTTTTAGCAAACCTGTCACTAGTGGAGTTCCCTGGGGATCTGTCCTGGGACCCCTACTGTTTGGCATCTACTTCTCAGAGGTCAAGGCAAAGTCAAAAGGCCTGTGGCTGACCAGGTTTGTGGACAACTGTAAGTTGGGTGCTGTCATCGACTCCCCAGACTTTGATATACTACAAGAGGGTCTCACAGCAACTAATGACTGGTGCCAAAGTCATGGTCTCAAGCTAAATGCCAAAAAAGTATCATGCCATTCGGCAATAACCTGGCCCTTACTGATTACCACATCTCAATCTGTGGTGAGAGGCCTGAGTGCTCTGGTTCATAACCATCTCACATTTGACCATCATGTAGCGGCAGTGGTCAGAAAAGCCTTTTACTTGGTTCATCTCATAAGTAAAGGGATTGTATCCAGAAAAAAGGAGGTTATTACCTCTCTGTACTTCTCCCTCATTAGACCAATAATTGAGTATAACACTCTGTTTGGAATGTACCTCTCCAACTGGAAAGGCCACTGAAATACCTCCCAAAGAGAATCCATGGCCACCAACACCTGTCCTATGAGGAGTGGCTCAAATCACTATCAATCTATTCAGTATCGTACAGATTGCTCGGCGGTGATCTGTGTCTCGCCTACAAGGCAATCTCAGACTGTGCCTTACTAGAGATGCTCCATATCTGCAAGTCCAACTCGCATTACGAGCTCAGAAGGCCTGAATCTAATATGCGACATCAACAAAACCTGCTGGAGAGACAGGTTTGTCTCCCAGAGGCTGTCCCATCTCTGGAATAGACTTCCCATACATGCCAAACAGAGCACTTTCATGACCCTTTAAATGTGCAACCTTAATGAGTGGATAGGAAACCACAAATTTCTCCCAGGGGTTCCATCTTTATCCCTCATTGACAGGGGTGACAGGTGCTGACTGAGGTTTATTTTTGGGTACAAACTTTTGGTTAGGCCTGTAAGGGCCCCATGATCATTAGCCTAGTAAACTCCTATGATTGCTTATCTAAGGCACTCTTATGCTGTTTTAATCATTTGGTGCTGACGCTACCCTTTGTTAAAATGGGGGAAGTTATCTGACATGTATTTTATATTTTGAAAAGTTACTGAAATGGTCATTTTACTGAGTGCAATGTGCAGAATAGTATTCCTACAAAAGTAGACTTCAGATCGCTATTCAGATGGAGAATAGTGGGAATTTTCCATTTATTGCTGGACTGACTGTAGTCAGTATTTGGCATTGATCTGGCTAGACTTTTTGTCCCCTAACTTGATGGACATGTACTGTACCCCACTCCTTGAAAGTTGGCTTTCAACAAGTCAGCCTGGGCAACAGAAGTTTCTTACAAATGTGGGCCGGATGTTATTGGCGGAGGTTACAGGTGGCAATAGAAGGAACATCAGCCTCAATTCAATGAGGGGGGTCCCCCACACCCCCTCACCTGCCGGACCAGACTTTATTCCCTCCCATACTCCAGCAGATGCTCGACTCTGGGTGGGGGTGGGGGGTTCTTGGAACCAATCCCTCCTTTGGAGATGATGAAAGTTTCTACTCCAGAAATTTCCTGCTTCCCAAATAAGAGATGACTTTGAAACTGTTGTTGGGCCTATCCTTTTAAATACATTTCTCATGGTCACCAGGTTCAAGATGTTTATCCTTCAAAACAGTGCTTCATCTTTTGCTGAACCACTGCTTCATGGTGACCCTGGACTTGATGGATGTGCATCCCCATATCCTCATTGCCTCAGGAGATGTCTGAGATTTTTGTCTAGTTTACACCATCAGTTCTCTGCATTGCCCTTTGGACTACCCACCATACCATGAGTGTTTTCAAAATGCCTTGCTTCGGTAGTGGCCCTCTCAGACTCTTGGCACTCCCATTTTTCCTTACCTAGATGACTTGCTGATCTATGCAGCATATGTATCCTGGTTTTTGGATTCACTACAGAAGGTCTTGACCTTATTGTCTCCACAAAGGTTCAAGCTGAACATTTTGAAGTTGTGCCCAACTCCCTCACAAAGGCTTACCTCCCTGGGGTGGTTAATCGACACCAGCAAAAGAATGGACATTTTTGTCCTGAAGACAAGGTCCTGTTTTACCAGGCGATGTTTCAGGAATCCTCCAGGAGGAAACTCCCCTGCACGAGTGGTAGCTCAAGGCAGTGATGTTCTAGGATCTAATTTAGATGTGAGGAACATCTTAAATAGAGCTGTTCATCTTCTTTCAAAATAGACAGCGAATTCTGTTCCAGGTATCCTTGCAGCTGTGCTTTTGAAGATATTCTCATCCCCTTGTACAGAAATGTTTCTGTATGCATTTTCACCATTTCCACAAATTTACAAGGTACTTCTGAAAGTTCAGAAAGAAATGGCAAAATTCATTGTGATGACCCCCTATTGGCCCATGCAATCTTAGTTGTCCCTCATAATGGTACTGGCTAAGGGCCATTACCACTGACTTCCTCATGCTCTGGATTTGCTCACACATGGAACTACAGCTGACTGCATGGATGGTTCAATCTTGACTCTATTTAGGTGCTTTCATGAGGATGTGCAGCAGGTGTTAAACTCCAGAAAAACTGCTACTAGAACGTTTTATGTTTGCAAATGGATGAGGTTTTCTGAGTGTTACTGAAATGGGAACAGTGGGTCCCTTGACTTAACATCCATCTAGTCTTGAAAAATTTGTGAGAGCTAATTTCCGGATGGCTTGCTGTATGGATCCATTAAGGTGCATTTAATAGCCAGATGTTAAGTTGTCAATCTCGCCTTCATTCTTGCTGGATGGGTTCGGAGCCGATACTCTGCTCCGACTCAGCCACTTACTAAAGCTCGAGTGCTAATTTTACCGGCTCGAGGCAACCCTATATCCCATGATGCAAGGCGATAACTACCCAGATCTCGCTCGCTGGCATGTAGGTGCATTTTACCAGCTCCTGGTAAGTTTTCAAATTTTCAGACTTTGTCACTCCCTTTTGTTTTAGTCCACTACTGTTATTGTCTTAACTGTTAACGGTTAGATTTTTAACCCTATCTCCTGTTAGTGGTTCTCCTTACCACAGTTATTTATCCCTTCCCCTAGGTTAGGCCTTAAGCCTCCCCCTTTCCTAATTTTTTGTCAGGGATTCTGTGTGGTGTTTGAGTGTGTTTGTATCCCTGTTTTATTTTTTATTTGGATTGGGTGTTTTTTGTGTGTGTGTTTTTGGTACTTGGTGCTCCCTCTACACCATTATGTCGAAGGACACAAAGGTCTCAGGCTTCAAGACGTGTGACTCGTGCTGTCAGAAAATGTCTGACAGACTGTCACACTTCTTGTGTTTACTGCCTGGGACCTCTGCACCTGCAGGACTCTTGTTCTGTCTGCCACGCCTTCAGCCCAAAAGTCCTGCAGGAGCGCAGAAATAAACTAATACTGAGGGGCTTATTAAAGCCTGAGAGCTCCCCGACTAAGTCTGCTCTGGGGAAGCCCTCAAAGCCAGCAAAGCCTTCAGCTCCAAGTCCCAAGCCATTGGCTACTGGTTCGCCCCCTGTGACAAGATCGGCTCCGGCTGGAGCCGATGCTTCTGTGTCACAGCTTCCAGTATCGGCTCCACCTGGCACCAATACCGATAAATCTCTGCACTCACTGTCGTATCCTCGGCTCCTTGGGTTCCACCCACCTCCAGAAAGAGATCAAGATCCCCTTCGTTGGAGTCTATCCATTCGGCTCTGAGTTCACCCCTGCTCTCGGAGTGGAGCCATTGGAGCCGGTCTTCTCTGTCGTCCAGGCTTTCTGACCACGACCTTGAGAGAGTGGTGAGTAGGCTATTAAAGTCTCAGGCATTGGCCTAATTGCTCCATAGCCCGTCTCCTCAGACGGTAGCTATTACACATCCACCTATCATTCCTCCTTCGACTCTCCTACAGAGCTCGGAGCCGGAGCTCCTCAGAGCCGTGACTGTTGTGGCTTCGGAGCAGATACCTCCCCCTTCGGCTCAGTCGTCCTCTGCTCCAATCTCCTCCTTGATACCTTCGTTGGAGGAATCCGGGCATCTGGTCTCTCTCGTCGGCTCCGAGGGGGCGAGTGGCATTGGACCCTTGTCCGACCCTGTTCTCCCTCTCGGAGCTTCGGCGCTGGTGAGCTCATCCCCGACATCAGCCTCAGAGCCGTCCCTGTCTGTGCGACCTGGGGTTCCTATCTCTTCGGAGCGGGAGCCTTCTGGCCTCTCTGATGGGGGAGCCTTTGAGGTGATGAGTTTACTAGCCCCAGGGCGTAGTCAATGGTCAGTTCCATCAGCTCCTCCCATTACAGTGCCTGCTGATGTCTCTTCCCACTCTCTTGCTCCCGGACCCAGAGATCCAACACCTCAGGTTTCCCCACTGGGAATATCTTCTTCTTCCGAGGCTTCTCCTGACCCGTCAGGTGAGCCTCCGCATAAGAGGACATGTAAGAGGAAACATCTAGACTCCCCCGAGTCTATTACATCCGATACCGACTTGGATGAGTCGGAGGGATCCCCAAGGTCCCCCTCTGAGGATGTCTCTTTCTCAGGCATCCTTGAACTCCTTAAGCAGAGGGGGAACTGGCCTTCCCTTAATCCTTCCGAGGACGAGTCGGTATACCTGGAGGCGTTCGGTTCTCGACCCTCCACCTCCTGGGTGTCTCCGCCTTTTGATCCTCTTATGGACGTGGTGGCTCGGAAGGTGTGGATGGCCCCAGATTCGGTGGAATCCACTCCTCAGAGGCCTTCTAAATTCATTACGGCCCCACCTGATAGGCAATTTTTGACAAAAGGTGTCCCGGTTGATGCCATGGTGGTGGCTGCAGCCACCAAGAAGAAACTAGCTGATCCTTCAGCACCTGTCCATCCTCCTAACAAGGATTCCAGGACTATGGATAGGTACGGCAAGCAGATTTTTTCTTCAGCGACCTTTGCCATGCGGTCGCTGAACTACTTGTCACTTCACCCGCCTTCAGAGAGATGTTCTCAGAGTTGGGAGAAGTTTTACAGGATCAGTCAGCTGCTGGGTCCCAGGATAAAATTAACTCACAGCTAGGAACCCTAAACTCTATTGTTAACTCCTCCATTTGGCTCATTTCATATGCAGCTGATGGAGCGAGTAGGGATGCAGGCACAGGAGTGGCTTTAAGGCATCACTCCTGGATGCGGCTTTGTAATTTTGCAGACCCCTTCAAGATGTCCTTCACAAACTCTCCTTTTGATGGTTCGACCTTGTTCGGACCTCAAGTGAAAGACACCTTGACTATATGCGAACAAGATGGCAAGTCTCTTTCTGCCATAGGAGTCAGTTTCTCCACCCCTTTAAGACCTTACCCAAAGGGTCAGAAGGGAGGGAAAATGTGGTTCCGCAAATCTCAAGGAGTCACGCCTTAGGTTCATAGGTTCATACTAGGCTATCTGCCCAAGGGCATTTATAAGCCTAGCCCATAGTTATTTGGCTTTCGCCACCCCTTTAGTTTGAATAAAACTATGCCTATTATTTTGCTGTGCCTCTGTCAAGCAGTGACACTGAAGTAATCCCTGGGGTATATCTGATCCCCATCCATTGGTCAAGATTCCTCTTGAACAAGGCCAGCGAGGTACTCTGCCCACATGTACCGGATTTTGTTCCACAGCATAGGGAGTCTCTGGGTGATGAATCTGTCCCTCCAGCATGTTCTATTAATAACCATGTCAAGGTTTAAGTCCCCCGCCCTTGTGGTTCTGAGGGATCTAGATTTTTTGAGGTGAAGCATATTCATCAAATCAGGGTTTGACATGGCCTTATATGTCAGGCACAGGTCACCTCTGAGCAAGCGGTATGAGACTGAATAGAGCTGGAGTTCTTTCAGTCGGGCAGCATAAGACATATTTTTGAGACCCTTTATCCTTTTGGTGAGGAACTTTTGGGGCCTTTCCAGCTGCTGCAGGTGTCTGGTCAGATACGTACTCAATCATAGGTCTAATGAGTGATGAGTACAGGGGGGCGATGACCTCCCTTGATCTAGATGTGAATCCCTTCATGATCAGGTGGGCAATGTAGAAGGTGCCTGATGCACGAGGTCAGTTTACCCCCAGAGGCAGAGGGGGTAACAACAGATGCTGCCCTAGGGGCAGAGGGGGTCCACAAAATCAGGGTAGCAGGGAGCCTCTCTCTGACAAACCCTTCCAGCATCCCTGAGATGTTGCCCGATTGTCCACCTTCGGAGGCAGTCGGGGGAAGATTATTGCTGTATCCAAAAGCATGGCTTTCCCTTACTCAAGACAAATGGGTACAATCGATCATATCCGAGGGTTAAAAAATTCCCTTTATCCAAACCTCAATTCAGCGAAAGGGAACCCTTCCAGATGTTCCACCCGGTCTAAGGGAACTAGCAGTACCAGAGATATCAAAACTGCTAGCAAAAAGAGCCATCCAGCCAGTCCCAGCAGACCAAATAGGATCCGGAATCTACTCAAGGTTCTTTTTAGTACCAAAAAAGACAGGGGACTGGAGACCAATATTAGATCTCAGCAAACTAAACAAGTTTGTAAAGAGAACAAGATTCCAGATGGTCAGGCTTCAGTCCATTCTACCCTTTCTGGGCAAGGACAATTGGATGTGCTCGGTGGACCTTCAGGATGCGTACTATCACATCAAAATTCACAGGCGCTCCAGAAGGTTTCTCCGCTTTCGGCTGGGGGCCAGTCGCTACCAATTCAGAGGCCTGCCATTTGGACTCACTACAGCCCCCAGAGTGTTCACCAAATGTATGGCAGTGGTTACGGCTCACCTGAGACATCAAGGATTCCAGGTGTTTCCATATCTAGACGACTGGCTCCTCACTGCCACCACCAGGCATCAACTTCTCCAAGCCAGAGATTACACCATTCACATTTGCAGAAGGCTAGGAATCTCTATAAATTTTGAAAAATCTGCCTTGTCGCCTTGTCAATCTGTTAACTTTATAGGCGCCAGTTTGGACACCGTACAACTTTCAGCAAAGTTAACAGATCAAAGGATCTTGGATATTCAAAACCACATCCATGTGCTTCTCCAGAGCAACAAAATTCAGGCCAGGTTTGCCCTGAAAGTATTGGGTCTTATGGCGGCCGCCATAACACTTCTTTCCCTTGCCCGCTTTTACATGCGTCTCCTACAGTGGATGCTGTTCGCCCAATGGTCCTTTCAATGACTTCCCATGCATCGCAGGATCATGATAACTCCAATTTGCAAAAGGCATCTGTCCTGGTGGATATTGTCCCCTAAAGTCCATCAAGGCAAACCCTTTGTTCCTCCCGCCCCGGTCGCCACGGCTACATCGGACGCCTCCCTGATCGGTTGGGGGGGGGCATTATCAGGGCAGGATGGTCCATGGCACTTGGCAACCTTTTGAATGCCACCTGCATATAAATGTCCTGGAGATGAGAGCAGTGCTTTTAACATTGCAAGCCCTCCATGACTCTCTTCCCCTGGGGACTATTGCAGTCCAAACGGACAATATGTCCGTAGTGTGGTATATCAACAAGCAGGGCGGAACCAAGTCCTATCCCCTGTGTCGAGAGGCACTCAGACTTTGGCAGTGGGCAATCTCTTCTCAGCGGTTTCTGATAGCAACACATATCCCCGGGAAGTCCAACATCATAGCGGACATGTTGAGCAGAGCTATTCTCATGCCTCACGAGTGATCTCTCAAACAATCTGTGATGGAAGAGATTTTTCAGAAGTGGGGCCTTCCTTGCTGCGATCCTTTTGCTACGCCTCAAAACAGCAAATGCCCTGACTTCTCCCTCTTGCCCCTTCCAGGCCATCCCCCCAGAGACGCTGTAATCCAAGATTGGCCCCGGGGACTTCTCTATGCTTTTCCAAACTTTCCTCTAATACCACAAGTAATTCAGAAAGCAACCGCCTTGAGAGCCAAGATGATTCTCATTGCCCCTTATTGGCCTCGACAGATATGGTTTCTGTTCCTGCATCGTTATCTTTTGGTACAGCCATGGCATCTGGACCCGGTTCCAGATCTTCTGACCCACCAGTCTGGGCAGCTGCACCAATCCATACCTTCTCTCAACCTCACTGCTTGGTTGCTCCACTTCCGTCCTTAGCCAGGCTTCCTATGATTTCTAATCCCGTTCGGGATATCATAGTAGCTTCCCTTAAATCTTCCACCAGAAGGATTTACACTAGTAAATGGCAACGTTTCTCCTTCTGGGCAAAAGCTAGGAACATAGATCCCTTTACTGCTCCGATTCATTTGGTCTTGGACTTCCTAGCTGAAATATTTCACTCGGGATCTTCTTCCTCCACAGTAAAAGTTCAGTTGGCAGCCATTTCAAATTTTCATATAGGCTTGTCGGACCACAACATCATGTCCCATAAACTTTGCAAGGCATTCCTTAGAGGTGTATTTTTACTTAAGCCTCCGATTAGAGACCCCCCACCACAGTGGGATCTAAATTTAGTCTTAACATCCTTGATTCTTTCCCCCTTTGAACCTGCGGCTACCTGTTCATTGAAATTTCTTTCTTGGAAGACAATCTTCCTAGTCGCCATTACTTCTGCCATGAGAGTATCTGAGCTGCATGCCCTCTGCATGCGTCCTCCCTACTTAATCTTTCACAAAGACAGAGTTTCTCTAAGGACTAATCCGTCTTTCTTTCCCAAAGTGGCATCGCAGACGAACTTAAATCAATCTATTGATCTTCCAGTTTTTTTCCCAAATTATTCTAATAGAGCGGAGCAAAAACTACATTATCTCGATGTTCACTGCCAACTCCGATATTTTTTGGACAGAACCAAACAAATTAGGAAATCTGATCAACTGTTTTTATCCTATGCAGAGAACAGGAAAGGCCTTCCAGTATCCAAGGTAACCCTGTCTAGGTGGCTGTCTTCTGTGATTACATGCATTTATCAACTCAGAGGTAAAGAGTTGACTTCTAGGCCAAAAGCCCATTCAACTAGAGCACTAGCTACATCTACAGCCTTTCAGGCTAGACTTCCAATAGACACTATTTGTGCAGCAGCCACATGGGGCCTCTCCTCATACCTTTGTTTTGCATTACAAATTGGACTTGGCCTCCAGAAACAGAGCAAATTTTGGTTCCACTGTTCTCAAGTGTCTGTTCCATTGAGCCACCCAGGATAAAGGTGCTAGGGACGCGGTCCCAACTAGCAAGAATGAAGGCGAGATTGACAACTTAACATTGAGAAGTTATGTACCTACCATAACGTTCCATGTTAGTTGTCTTCTCTTGCCTTCTTTCTTGCTTCCCGCCCACCATCCCCCTAGCCTGATCAGACCGAGAAGATTGTTCCTCTTCCTTGAAGAGTCCTGATCCAATTTTTCAAGCTAATTAGCTTACTAGTGTCACTAGATCAGATTGGTCTTTTTCGAGGGATTATTTCCCCCTTCCTCCTCCTCTCCAGTTGGAGGACTATATTGCATAATTTTTCCTTAGCTACCAAACGAGATCTGGGTAGTTATCACCTTGCATCATGGGATATAGGGTTGCCTCGAGCTGGTAAAATTAGCTCTCGAGCTTTAGTAAGTGGCCGAGTCGGAGCCGAGGATCGGCTCCGAACCCATCCAGCAAGAAAGAAGGCGAGAGAAGACAACTAACATGGAACGTTATGGTAGGTACATAACTTCTCATTTTAATAGTCTGCCAATGGACCCCTCCCCTTTAGTTTTGGTAAAGCAGTTCATAAAAGGGGTATTGCATATTAGATCACCTCACAAGCAAACTCTTCTTTTGTGGGATCTCCACTATGTTCTGGAAAAATTGGCCTTGCCACCATTTGAATCAGCAACTCAGGTTGATATGAAGTTCTTTACCTGGAAATATGTTTGCTTATTGCTCTGATATCTGCAGTGCGAGTCTCTAGGCTGCAAGCTCTCATGGTGGGACAACCTTACTTGATTTTACACAGGGATGGGGTTGTGTTATGTACTAATTCCTCTTTTTATGCCAAAAGTTGTTTCTGAATTCACTGTCAGTCTGTTAACCTCCCTGTGTTCTTCATAGAACCTAATAAAGGGGAGTTGATACCTCATCACTTGAATCCGCACTGGCAGCTCTGGTACTACCTTGACAGAATGAAACCCTTCAGGAAGGCTGAAAAGTTTTTTATTCCCTGGCAGAGACAGGCTGACCCTTCTTTGCTACTAAGTAATCCTTTGATCATTCATTGTCTTCTGGAATTTTTTTTTTTTTTTGGTTACACCTACTATGGCAAGGCAAAGGCACATTCCACCAGGGCCTTTTCCTTTTCTTTATTGAAAAGGAGGGGACTCTTGCATTCTAGAGACAGCAGCTGTGTCCTGTATACACACCTTTCCAAAGCACTGCAAGCTGGATGCCTCTACTAAATCCAGAGCAGGCCTCACTTGGACTATTCTTTAGGGGGTTCTTCCTTCTAGACTGGGTAAGCTTAAAGGATCTTCTTATATGCCAGTAAGGCAGTTTGTTTGTTGAACATAGTATAGTTGCACAAGTCCTGCTTGTAACAGTAGATGTTCATAGGATATACTACCATTACTGGCAATATCCACTTACACCCCCTGTTTTTTGGATGTACATAGTTTGGTGTTGGAGTTGCTGTTGAGTTATGCTCAATGCCTTTTATTGTGTGTGCATGTGTTTTTTTTTTTTATTATTTGTTTTGCTTTGAACAGATGTTCACAAAGCTTGCATTTTCATCTTCTCTTACTGCTGGACCGTAGAAAACTGAAATGGTCTGTGGGTCTGAAATGTAGTCCCTGCACTGCCAGGTGATTGGCTCGATACACCCGCAGACAGACAGTGGGAAGAACTCTGAGCTTTGATAGACTGCCAGAGAAAGGTTGCAGAGCACTGCTACCAATATGCCAGTAAGTCGGTGTGTTCTACAAAGCATCTACTGTTACAGGTAAGTAGGATTTGTGCAACTGAACTTTTTGCATTAGTATGTATTTGTGAAGGGTTTATCATCTTTAAACCCTCAGTGAATTGTCAGGAAAATGCACATTTTATGAGGAACTGACCAAAAAAAGGAAAAAATTGCACATTCTTTGAAATTCTGAGCATTTGGGGAGTATGCTGTGATCCTCAGAGCTAAGACTATTGACAAGTTGTAGGAACTGTGATTGTGGGCAGCAGACTGCTTGAGAATGTCTTGTTGGAGTCCGAGATGCAAGGTCTCATGTCTGTAAATATTGGACTAGTTGACTGTGATTGAAGAGGCAGATACCCTGTGTAGCAGTAACAGATGCCTAAAATGCATTTTGTGTGTACTGTCTTCACTGCTTTGAGTTGTGTGTGTTTACAGATGGGATTGCCACCATTAGTATTGTTTGTGACCCCTAGTGCATAATGATACCATATTGTCACCCTGCCCTTGCTGTTTTCACTATTTATTTATTTTTTGTAGCTGGTTAACTTCACTTCTCTCTGTGAAGGAAGTGAACACACACTTTCTGTGCTTGATATAACTGTGCTGATGTGGTAGTGGGGAGTGCTTCAGGTAAATGTCTGAAAGCTGCTTCCCCATTGGGTAGTGTCACCGAAAGCTAATTCTTTAAAAGGAGTGTACTTGTGCACTGCTGTTAGCATCAGTGCCACACTAGGCAGGAGATACAAAGTGTGGAAATAACATGCACTACACACCAGATTTGTAGATGAACAAGGTCCTAAGGTGTGGGAAGCAGGTCCATTCCTTTACTACCCTACAGCATCACTCTTGGGACTTTTGTGCCAAGAGGTAGCTACTTTCAATGGAGTACTTTATTTTCGTTGAATCCTACTTTCAGTTCTAATATGTATTTGTCTACAGAAAATGTATCACTTGAATCCTTTATTAGTTAGTTGAAATGTTTAAGAGGCATTACAGTGCTCTTATTTTACTGTAAAAATTTAGAACCAGGTCAGCTTTTGCAGACTGAGCTGGAGAAAGTTAAAAGTGAGAATTATAGGAGTGTAAACTTTGAACTACATTTGTTATGATAGAGCCCATGTAGCTAAGACTATACTACTATCCTGACAAGGATTTAACAGCAGGACAGCTTCCAAAGTTCAGGGTACCTTCCACACTGTCAAACAGCTTGATCTGAGATGCCTAAAAGGCAGATTTGAGTGCAGGCCCTTCAGGGTTTTCCTGCTGCCAAAGAGGCATCTCCAATGCAGGGTTTCAAACATTGATGGTCAGCTTGTGCTGTTACTTTGCAGGGCAGATAAGTTGCCTTTCCGGAGAATACCTTCCATGTTTAAAAACTTGTTTCTTGGTTAGGAAATTTATTTTTTCTAGGAGTTTGTATTCTAATGGACTGGCTGGAGAATTGACTATAGTTACAAATGGGAACGCACTTTTCTGCTGTTATTTTAAAAATTGTTAAGTAGTCGAAAACAATTTTTTCTCTGGATAAATGTCTTTTACCTTTTGTATGCTGGAAACATGTATTAAAGTGCTTTTTTACTTTGTTTTTATTGGGGAAAAGATAACATTTTGAAAGTTTATTTTTTTTACTGGCCTGCGCTGCTTGTTTTCCCTGGGAAAGCGACACCATTTTGGGCTTGACCAAAGGAAAAAAAAATACCAGTCTGGTCCCACGATAGGGTCATTCTTACAGCCAGAAAAAGAAAAAGTTAAGCAAGCAGCCTTTGCCACCACAGCAGGCTAGCAATTTGCCTCAGCTGCAGGTGGTTGAGTCTGCTGTGGCAAAAGTTGGTTCCTCAAACCACTCTAACTTAGATCCCTCTGGTGTTGCACCTAGCATTACTGTTGACCAGGGTTAGCAACATCCTCTGTGGCTGTTTGGGTCCCCTCAGTGGACAAGGGAGAGCTACTCTTGTTTGCCATGGGAGAAGGGGACAGGGAAGTATTCCCTGTTTAGTTAGAATGTTGTGGTCATCCTTGGGGAAACTGCTACTGCCATTAACAATCCTGTTGTACTCACTTTTTTTTTTTAATCTGGAAGGAACTAAGCATGCATCAGTCCTGCTTAAATTTCCCTGCACAGTAGTAGTTTATTAGGTGTGGCTCATTGTCTAATTCAGTATATTGATCCTTCTTATAAGGTGGTTTCTGTTAAAGGAAACAGGGTTAGCTCTTTTCTTGAAGAGATTAAATATTCTAAATCTGGACTGGAAGATTAAAGGACAGGTGCAGGTTTTTCTCATCAGATTTCGGATCCTCCCTGTGAGGATTTATTTTTCTCTCAGACTGTTTCCGGTGTTTTCAGTGGGAGAATGCTGAGGTTTCTCAGTCCCTCATAAAATAGTGATGAGTTCTTACAAGTGGAATTTCCAGAACCTTCGTTCCTCTTGTGCTGTCAGCATTGGAAAATGTGTGCATCTCTGGCCTGCAATTTTCCTAATTGTCACCTTGTCACTCCTAAAAAGGCAGATTTTTCTGAAGTTCCTCAGTCTCATGTTTTTATATACTGTTCCCAAATCTGACCCAGAATCTATAGCTTTAGAGAAGGATGCCAAATTGATTAAGTACGGTAAAAGTGTATAATTCTGTAACTTTGATTTTCAAAACTTTGAATTTGTCAGGTTCATATGTTACTTTATTCTAATTGTGATGGTATAAGGAATGCTTGTCTGCAGTATCATTTTGTGAGGAAAAAATCTGTTTGAAATGGTTTAATTTCTTCCATTTCATAGGCACAGCTCATTGTTTAAAGCATGTATACTACTTCCATTGCTATTGCCACTGGTATGGTTTTGGGTAAGTTTACTTGGTTGTACTCTCAGAACCTCCCAGATGTGAAAAAAATAGATTTTAAATTCTCCCTTGGACAGAGATTTAGTTGTTGGTCCCTCCTCTGCAGAGTTTATCAGAAATGTGATGAGAGGTAAGCTGATTCAGGGAATCTCTGATTTTTCAGCCCTCTTTTTCCAAAATTTTCAAGGGATTCTCTACCCACTCATCCAATTTTGGCAAGCAATTAAATGAAACAATCTCAGCAAAGTGCTAATAAACAGACATTTAAGCAGTGGCAGGGTGGTTCCAAAAAGAAGGCAAGAACCTTCCAAAACAAAAGACAGTCTAACAAGCCAGAATGACTATTTAAGGGATTATGTCCACTCTGCCACTCTGGCAATCCTTTTTTCCTTCCAGAAAGTCTGAATCTCCAGTTCTTTCTTTAATAGATAGTTTCAGACCGATAGGTTCTGATGGTCATTCATCAAAGCTACAGATGGTAGTGGGAGAATTCCTCTTTTTCATGCAGTAATTCCTCATCGACCAGATGGCTCTATTTCTCCCTGATCTTCCACATATGTTGCCTCCAGGAATAATAGAGCCAGTTCGTCCTTTCCAGTTTGGGAAAGAGGTTTTATTCAATGTTTTTGGTGCCAAAAAAAGAAAATGCTTGGAGACAAATTTTGGATCTTACTTTCCTGAACCAATTTGTGCTTGTACCAAAGCTCAAAATGCTGTCACTTCACAGCCTGTTACATCTTCCTTGTTTAAGTTTTCTGGTAACAGTAGATCTAAAAGATGCTTAGCACATCCCTATTCATCCAGACTTAACAGTTTCTTAATGTTTTGAGTCTGGATCATATTTGTTCTATGCCTTGCCGTTTGGACTATCCACTGCACCAAGAAGGTTCACAAAGTGTCTACTTGCAGAAATAGCTCAGTGTAGGCCACAGGATAGCCACACTTTTCCATATTTAGACTTTATCTTTCGAGAGTTCTTTGCAAAGTGTCAGAAATCTATTGGGTGAGACATCTGTCTCACATGCTGGAATTCCAAGAGTCCATTCAAAAAAAATCCATCACACAGGATAGTTTTTCTGAGGTATCCACTAGACACCTCTTCATGAAGCATTTCTTCCACAGAAAAACATAGATCTGTATCTAGAGCTATTTTTAGGGTTTTCTTCTCAAATTTTGGTCTCTGTAAGGAATACCTCATGAATTTGGGTCTCATGTCAACAATAATTCTCATACCTCTGACAAGGACTCCACGTGAGAAAGATTGAACAGTATATAAAGGCTCTGTAGTCCCAGCCTCAACACCCATTATCTTTTCAAATCCCAGTTCTGCAGTTTGTCATCACTTGGTAGAGATGAAAAATATCCCTACATCTAGGTCTCCCCTTCTCCTCCCCCTGCTCCAAAGCATTTAGTTACCACATATGCTATGGACTTTGCTTGGGGAGCAGTTTCAGGAGGGATACAGTGTGAGTTTTTTGGGACACTGAGGACTGATGCGAGCACATGAATATAAAAAGGATGCTTCCCTGCTTGATCCACTGGATTTTTTTTCAAGTTAAGACGATACCAGACTGATATATCAACAAGCAGAGTGCCAGGTCTTACCCCCCTTTTGAAGACTTGCCATGTTAGCTTGAGATATAGATTTACAGGCAACCTACAATCCTGAAAAAGCAGAATTATGTCAGACAAACTGGGCAGGACAAAGGTAGACCTTCATGAAATGGAAACTAGATCAAACTAGACCCAAAATTTGATCCATCTATAGGGAGTTCCTCAAATAGACCTCTCTGCCTCCTCCCTGAACAATTAGCTGGCAAAATTTTGTTTCAGGACTTCATGCACTGTTTCCACTGATATCCAGGGTACTTCTTGGGGATTTCTTCTGAATCTTCAGATCATTATAGTAACTTGCTCAGGAAACGGTAGTTCTCCCTTTTGGAAATGTCCAAGGGAAATTACTTTGAGAGGAAACTTTTGATATTTACTAACACAAGAACAGGGATGTTTGATGTACCCTGACCCCAATCAACTTCAACTGACTGCCTGAACGATATGGGCTTTGATTCCTTTTATACATCTATTTTTGAAGGGGGGGTGCAAAAGGTACTATAACTGAGGCAAGAAAGCTTGCTCTCTGAAAATCATATATTAGCAAATGGAGAAGGTTTTCTAGTCTGTACCAGTTACATAACCTGCACCCATTCAGCATTAGTGTTTTTCTGGTTTACAATATTTGAGTTACTAGCCTACAGTCTTTATTGTTCTCCGTTAAGGTTTATTTCTTCTCTATTAAGGTTCATTTGTTAGCCATTACAGCATGTCTGCCCATGGACCCCACCTCTTTCAATGCATTCTCATTTGTAAATGTTTTTGAAAGAGGTTTTCTGTAAGAGACCTCCAAGAAAACTGGTGGCTCCACTTTGGAATCTTAATTTTATGTAAGAGAAGCTAGCACTTGCTCCATTTGAACCAGCTCATCAGGCTGACTAGAAGTTCTTAACATGGAAAACTGTTTTGCTGATAGACACACTTCTTGTAGAGTTATGATTGAGTAGCAAGCTGTCACAGTGAGTCAACCCATCTAATTTTTCACAGAGACTAGATTTCTTGGAGAACAAGTTCTTGTTTTTGCTTAAACTGGTGTCCATGTTTACTTGAAACCAAACTATCCATCTTGTTTTCTTTCCTGTACCCAAAAATGAGGGGGAGAGGATTCTCCATACCTTGGATGGCCTCTTTCTGATATTTTTCTGATCAGTTGTTCATTTCTTGTGAAGGTAAGAAGGGACAACCTGTGTCTAAACAGACAGTTTCCAAATGGTTGTCTTGGGCTATAATTAACTTTTGCTGTTCTGTCCACAACAAACTATTCCAGTCAGGGTCATGGCTCATTCAACCAGGACCCTGGCTTCATCTGTGGCTTTTTGGAAAAGGTTGGATTTTTAGAGGTATTCTAGAAGCAGTAGTTTCGTCCTCAGTGCATATTTTTACAAAGTAGTATAAGCTTCTTTCTCTAGGCCTCAATAAAGCTTTGGTAGGACTATTCTCCAGGGACTCCTGGACCCTTCCCTTTCCACCTACTGAATATTGTAAGGTACCCATGTAGCTTAGGCTACTGTAGCAGTGAGCAATATAATGAACATAGTACAGTTGTAAAGATATCATGACAGTCGAAGTTCAAATGATCACTTCTGCAGTAACCACTCCCTCCCTCCATACCCCTTTTTTGTGTAAATTGTTTTGCTGGGTTGTGTATATATGTATACGTTTTACTCTTAGCTAGGTCCTCTCAAGGGTCAGGCACAGCATGAAGAGCTTGGCTCACAAACCTGTGTTTTTAGACAGCTTGGCATATACATAACTGAGCATGTTTAAGGTGCCTTGAAGCTTTGGAAGGTGGCCGGGTGTTGCATCCTTGGTGGGATGTAACCTGTATAGCTAAAGCATTGCACCAATGGTCATTTGAATATCTACTGGTATGGTAAGTTTACTTGCACAGCTATTATTTTTTTGCTTGATGTTTGCCTGAACAGGGATGAAATGCATAAGTCATGTGCACTACACTAAATTTTTAAATGCAACATTGTAATCAGTTGACTCTGTGAACCTCAGGTTCTGCATCTCTTCAGAGTCTGCACAAAGCTTGTAGACATGTCCAACCTGCGGCCCGTGGGCTGCATGCGACCCTCAGAGCTCTTCCATGCGGCCCTCAACCTCTAACTGCAACATCGATGTATGCATGCCCCAAAACACTTTTTTTATTTTGTTTTTTTCGCTCCCGTGACCTATAACGCTAATGTCGGTGTGCGCATGCACCAAAGCACCCTTCTAGTTTTGTTTTTCAGCCAAAAAAGGGTCAGTGTGTTTACACTATTATTTTGCGCTGAACAATCAGAGTGTGTGTGTGTGTGTGTGTGTGTGTGTGTGTGTGTGTGTGTGTGTGTGTGTGTGTGTGTGTGTGTGTGTCTTCTCACTGAAGAGGGACTCATGTATGGAATTTCTGCTGTTGCCTTTGAAAGGGACAGCAATTACCTGTGTTAATAGGTAAGTACGGAGTGAGTGAGTGCATGCATGAAAGCAGAATTGTGTGCGTGAAAGTAGAAGAGTGTGCGTGTGTGTATGTATATGTGTGCATGACAGAGAGACGCATGCACAAAGAGGCTAACAATGATCAGTCTACCTACTGAACACAAACAAGTTAGCTCACAAATATAGCATACATTAAGAGTACACTTTCATTAAATTACGGCTTTCCTGACGGAGAGTGTTGTATTGAACATGAACTCATACCTCTTAACTGTATGGATTTTCAAAGAATGTCTGGATTTTTGCCTCTTCTTCCAATTTGTGTCTTTTGCTTAGGAAATAAAAGTAGTCATCCAAGGTAATGCAGTTCCAGGGAGTAAGAATGAGACAGCATCCTAGGGTTAATGGGTCAGTAGTGAACTGACTATGTGGGACTGTAGCATATAAAGTTGTATTGTTGTTTCAGACAAACAAAAAAGCACCTAGTACTGTTTTTTTATTGGTGGGTTCTAAGCAGTGGTAGATTGGACAACAGTAAGCATAGCTTTGGCGGATCATCAATACTGGCAAATCAAGTGGGCACAATGTCATTTTTTTAAATGTTGGGGATTTTAGTGTGTATGTGTGTGCTTATGTGTTGGAGTGCTGCAACAGTAGATGATTATTAAAGACAGAGACTTACGGACTGTGGAGAATGTTTCTTTGTTTCAAAACCTAATACTTGGGTACGCATGCCAGAAGTCGATTTTTTTAAGACATAGCTTCTTGCCATTTACAGTGGATGGATATTTAAATTTAATGGACAATGTATTAGCGTGAGCCTATGGGGTTCTGAAGGATGCCAAGTCTGCCACTGCCAATGTCTTGTAAAGTGACCTGGAAATGGATATTGGGATGTTACTGAAAAAATATAGTAAGTGGGCTTAGAAATATAGTTTAATTAAACAAAGTGTACTTTCAATTTACAGGGCATCATTTAAATTTATTTCAGGTAGTCCAGATACTGGTCGATTGTATACCATTAGACTTAATTAGGGAGAGCTGTCATTCTGGGGAAACAAGCAGCCCTAGTTTCAGTAAAAGCTCTGTGGTTGCTTGCAGGTAGGAAGTTGCAGGATATTGATGCAATGTGTTTTTTATTATTTTTAATGCATGTCATTTCAAAGCATGGTTTTCTTTGATGTAAAAGAAGGCAGGACTGAATGAGCCATATAATGTTTAACTGACAATAATGGGATAGAAAGATTATAAGTGATGTATAATGTTTGCAGCTACAGTTGTTTCAATGGTGTCTGTGATGCATAACTATTTTTGGGCCTGTGTCCCACTTTTATTTTTCGCTTTGTCCAGATTTCTTGTTCTAAGGTTGAGAGATATGGTTCCATAGTAAATCAGAAGTTGTATTTACCTTGGAAGACTTTTCGGCATAATTATGAAAAACAGAACCTTTTTAATATCTCTGCTTATTTCCAATATATAAACTGCCATGTAACCTTGCAAATAACCTTCTTATTAAGCTACTTTACTTCTTTTGGAATTGACGGGTATGATTCATCGGTTTGGACAGAACCAAAGAGTGCTAATGTGACTTTGATTTCTTGCAGCAGTATGTGGTTCACATAATCATAATAACTTTTCTGTGTTTCTGGGTGTGTAATCATTTTAACAGTTTTAAAGATGTTTTCCAAAAATAAATAAATATATAATAAATAAATAATCCTCTCTACACTTTGAGCTATTAACAAAGTCTGGGAATTTGTTTTTTTTTTTTCAAAAGCGAAGGTCAGCATTACAGCTCAGTAAACTGTCAGACTGTGAGTAACTTCTTCACAAATTAAAATGTCTGAATGTCAAATGGCTTTAGATTGGAGGGAAGTTTATTTTTATTTATTTTATTTTACATTTGTTTACCGGGAAAGTCCGACTGGACACTGGTCCATTTTCAGTGGAGGCCCGGGGAGAAAAGCTCCAAAAATAACACAAAACAATATATACAGATATCTACAATACATAGAGAGAAGACAGAAAATTATGAATGGTAGTACTCATACAATATGTAAGGGATTACATCTCGTAACAGTGAGAATCATTGAGGTACAGAATAAACTTAAAAACATTTTTTTTACAGTTATAATTACAGCAAGGCAAATATCAATGAGTAAAGTTTTTAGGAGAAAGCTGTTTGTACATAGCTGAAGCTCTGAAACAATCTTTTGGTATGGATTAACGTGGGGATTGACACAAGTTATATGTTTACACCAGTATGTAACATTATACTTATGGTTTTCTTATTGATTTACTTTTTGCCGAGCAGTTGTTTGTTGATTTATTGATGGTCCTTTTGGTGGTGGGAAATCACATGGATGAATCCATCTCTATTTTGAATTTTTTATTCAGATATTTTGACTTCCAGACAATTTCATTCAGTGAGTGGGTGTCATGTGATTACTGAGGTTGCCTATTTTGCAAGTAGGGGCTTTTTTGTGTGTGTGTGTGTGTGTGTGTGTGTGTGTGTGTGTGTGTGTGTGTGTGTGTGAGATTTAATATGTATACTGAATATAATTTTGCAAATGGAATTCTTAGTTAAACAGGCCCCTCTTCTTGGGCAACTAGACTCAAGTAACCAATATTAGATCTTAGCCATCCAGCTGGGAAAGGTTAGTATGTGGATTTTCCATCTGGTTTGATGAAGGCTATGCTACTTACCCAAGGACTACATTTATGGCTATCCATCCAGCCATCGTGTTGCTGAACTACATTGTTTGATAATGAGAGGAGCTTTTTACAGAAGTTGAAGGTTTTTGTGTCAAGAACCTGTCCATAAAAAGTGGCTTGTTTATGTTGCAGTGAAGGCTGTGGTCTTTGTAGTGAGCGTTTTAAGTATAACCAGTATTTCTGAGGTAGAGGAAGTCTCTTAAGGCAGGATCTTTCTTAGCCTGGAAAGCAAGCCAATGATGAACTTTATAGGGGCCATTGAGAGACGGAGAAAAGCAAGAAGCTTTTCAGTCTGTTTGGATAACTAAGTGAACTTAGTCCTTTGACCTTTTTTGTCAGAAATGGTTGTAGTCTTTCTTTTGGCAGGGTGTTTTGCTGAGGCACATGCCAAAAGGGGCATTGCACTCAATAATGGCTCTTGTAAAGGAAGAATACAAGGATGTTATGACCTCCTTGTCCCTGGATGAGATACCCTTGCTAATGAAGTGGGCCATGTAAAAAGCTTTCCTTACAATGGAGATAACGTGGTGGTCAAAAGTCAGGTTTCTATCAACCTGGGTGCCCAAGTACCATGCGACTTATTGCATGCTTACAACATTGTTATTAATGTGATAATTTGTGGGGAGATCACTCTCCTCAAAGGGGATGATGATGCATTTTTGGCATTTAGCTTGAGGCCATATTTCTGGCACCAGTTATTTGTTTGGGTGAGACCCTCTTGTAGCTTATTCAGAATTGTTTTATTAAGTCAGTAATGTGAATTCTTTACTTTATTGCAAATTTGTTGGGTTATTTTTGTGGATTATAGTATTGTAGGACTGCTGATGTTGACATTTTACGTAGTTGGACTGTTGGAGTGGTTTTCCCAGTGAGAAATGCTAGTGCTGTAGTGAATATCTGTTTATTTGTAAGAAAAAAAAATATTAACCAAGATGTTAGAGTTAACTGTTAGATTAGAGAATTAGAATTAGAATGAGAATTAGAATTTTAAGGCAAATATTAGGCATTTATTACATTTATTCATTGTTCAAATGCACCTACAGTACAGCCAGGAGGTCGACTGTGGTCTTCTGGAGCAACGAAAGAGTTAACTATATGATGTATTTTATATGTGGCCCCAAGACCATTTCTGTTCACTCAATGTGGCCCCAGCAAGCCAAAAGGTTGGACACCCTAATAGCTTAATATAGTTTTGCTATGATGCAGTCTGCTACAGCATGGGAAAAGTGCTGTAAAAGTGTTCTTTCTTTTCAAACCACACAGTATTTGTACTTTATTCTATCAGTATACCTTCAGCATCTATTGTATTCAGTGCCAGAATCTGGAATCTAAATATAGCCTCTTCTGCTTAAATGATCCTTGCCATTAAGCCGGGTATCTGCAGAGATTCTGATGTTCTTCCTTGGCGCACCGACTGGTGCAGCATATTTTTGGCTCAGAATTTAACCAGCTGGCTCCTTTCACTTAAATTTAGATTAGAAAGATGCCTTGATTTCTTGACTTTTTACTTACTAGCAAGTGGTGTTTTGTGCTCTGAACCAGTATATATAAAAAGCAGTTAATACCACAGTGCAGACATAGAAAAAAGTGTTCCGACAATTTTTTTCTGCTTTGTACCTTTTTTTTGCATCTTTGAGTACACTTTCTTATGATGTAGGAGAAGTCCTTTAAAGTCAGTTTGGTGCTACTTAGAAACTCGTGACTTTTATTTAAAAAATGTATATTTTTAATTGGTTTATATAGGTGCATGTATTGAAATTTTTGTAGGAGTGGCGACAAAAATCTTTGTAAAGAAACTCTGTCCTACTTTTGTTTTGTTGCGACTGTTTCTGTAGCAGTTTTATTGTCTTATGCAATTAATATTATTCTCATCATAAAAATCATTCTTTTTTTGGCTATAGGCTTTCTCTCTCCTCAATTCTGCAATCATGAAACCTGCTTCAGTGGGACTTCTGTCCATTTGTTCCCCTACACCCAGGTGCCTCTAGTAACATGAGCAAGAACCATTTGGAGAGGCTGTCACTCAGGCAGGCATGATGAGGGTTAGTGCCTCTTGTCTGTTCCCTTTTTGACCCATTCCCATCCTGTGATGGGGGACACCATCATCCATGACCAAATTAGTCTGGCTTACCCTTCAGATTGGGACCCAAAGTCATCAGTGCTTGCTTGTCTCTAATGGGTACCTCTCTCCCATTTAGTAGCCAGACATCATTCTGGTGCTGGCCACTTTTAAGCCATAACCTCACCTCTTGGTGGCAAGTGTAGACACTGCATTACAATGGAGCACGGTGTACTGTCTCCTTGATTTTTGAATGTTCCCGAGCACATGCCCTGATGGTTACCATCACCGATTTGGGGATAGCATGCCTATTTCATCTCCACTCCATGGCCTTTCCCAGTGCAAGCTTCCACTTCTATGTGGAATAGTGGCCAATGGGAAATTACATTTCTGTGCCACCAGAATGGGGGAGTTGGGACTAGTCACTCATTTTCAGCCCTGTCCAAATCATTCAGTGCCCAAGAAGCTACTCAAGCTTGGGTCTTCTGGGATTTAGTTAGGGTTTTATCCTTGTATGTCACAGCCAGATGTAGAGTCCATTCTTCTAACCTTACGATCAGATATCTAGACATGAGAGCTCCATTTTGCATTATACATCCGAATTAGTCAGTGACTTTGGTATTGTGATTGATTAGTATTCCTTTGTACATATGTATCCGTGGTGCAGATGTTTTTATATTTTTTTCTTGTATTTAAAAATGTATGTAGCTACATGTTTTATCAGATGTATAGAATTTAAACTGTCAACAGTATGGAAATTTATACTGTCATATGGGAATATTTAATGTTGCCTTGCTCACTGTTTCTTTGTCAGGTTGAATTACCTCAACATGGAATAGCTGTGCATTCTAGCTGATAACTTTAAAAGGAAAGAAAGTCTGTTTGTTTAAAATCTCCCCAGCCTCTGTGGAGTATATTGAATCAGAACTGCTGTTCTTTGCTTGGCTTGGATTGTAATTTGGACTTGGGGAAATTGTAACTCCTAGAGAATATTAAAATAAATATTTTAGATTATAGACTTGGAGTTTCCTTACAGGGTTTCTATGATTTGCAGTAAGCAATTGAAAGTAACATGTTGAGAGATTTTTTTTTTCTTGTTAGTACATCTACATGAAACTTTATTTTTGTTGTGCAGCTTTAATAATGTCTTGCGTGTATAAGCCAATGTTTTTAAACCAAAGAGTTTTCATCATTCATTCTTAAAAGCTTGAGGCTGATGTTTTATTTTGCTACTGAAGGGACTCTTCACAGCATTCTTGGTGTGAGGCTGTTTGGCCATCAACTTTTATAATTTAGTTATGATTGGCTCATTGCAAAGGTGGTCAGCAATTGAGATCTTGGTGATTAGTAATCTGACTAGTGGTAACATAATATGAACACCAGGATGGGGTATTGTCACTGGGGAGTTTTCTATAACCCCTCTTGGGAGACTGGTACTCATAACCTTCCTAGTAGCCCCAACATTTCTCACTTTTCTGCTTGCTTTTACTTCTCATTTCTTAAATGTATTGATACTTTCATAGTCATTCTGCTATTAACATATCATACTATGTTTTATCTGTGACCCCCCCTTCTAATATTTCCATAGTTAAGCTGCTGCTTTTCATTTTTTAATTGCTATAAATAGCAGGTAATATTACAGTATATTTTCCAGTGTTACATCTCTCTCTCTCTCTTATACTCAAGTGTCTGTTTCTAATAAAAGTTCAGCATTGTATATGCCAATGCAAGCTGTGCTTCTAAATGATATTAATGTAAGCTGCTGTAAAGCCTTTCTCTTTTATGTACACCTATGTATATTTTGTATTATTTCTGATGTCATAAACCTGTATTTTATGTATATGTCAAAACTGGTGTTAAATGTGGAGCTTTTTTCTCCCCAGATCTCTGCTGAAAAAGGGTTTTATTTCAGTCAAACTTTCTCAGTAAACATAGATAAATACATTTGTGTGTAAAAACAGTTTGAGTACATCTGTGTTACTTCTGGTAAGTTTGCACTTGAAGGCACTGGCCTCAGACTGAGGTGGGTGAAATTCTGGGGATTCATTGATTGTAACCTGTTGTGTAGTTCATTGTAAAACTTACTTGGGTGTGATGGTATTTGTCATAATCCATGGCATTTGTGTTGTACTTTTAAGGCTGATCACCCTCTATGATACATATTCAACAACATGTACCTCAAATTAATGCTGATAGTTAAAATTTAAACCTCATCTGTCTTCCACATAACAGTGTGGAATTGTAAGTCCTCTAATGGTAAGATATATTGTGAACCATACTTTGGTGCTGCGGTAGTGTTGTTGCCTCACAGTTAGACGTTGCCCGTTCGATTCTCAGTTAGAGCGTCTTCTGTGTGGCGACATGCGTAAATGGGCATTCCTTCGTTAAAGGTTGTGCATTAAGCCCAGCAAGCCAGCACGTAAAACTCTACTGCCAATCATTAGCGGACCAGAGTTTGACTGTGGCGACCCCTAACTGGGAAAAGACACAATTCTGGAATTATTTTATACTTTTTCGAAACAAGTCTTAACAAAAGCAGGTTTACCTAGCAGCTGTAAGGTAAAGTATACCACAGTATACCCTGCACAGTAGTTTGTTTCTTTAAAAAATTAAATAAAAGGTACAATCCTACATAAAATCTGAGGAATATTCTAAGATGTCTGGGGAACAGATAGTGCATATCAAAAGGACTCGCACATACTGACTTGAATAAAAAAACAACTTCACAGCAGCAATGTGTACAGTTGACGTTCAGCCCACTGGATGAGAGGGACAGCATGTCCAAAACTGTAGTTAAACATGCACAAAAGAATTAGCCAGTGTGTCACCAGCTGATGCTAAAATGCAGCTTGTATTCGAGACTAGAACTTGAGTTAGAGATACCTTGATACAGCTGAGAGAATGAAATTACACTATGCAGAGAGAGCTAGGTGTGACATAATGAAGACACTGAGGAGGAAAGGAAATGGCAGCATAAGAGAGCAGTGTTTGCATGAGAAGGAACTCCTAACCATTTGCTAAGCACATGAATCGTGAGGAGTGCATTCACTCCTAGATGCCAAGACCTGTACTAAATTATTTCCATTTTATAAGGGGGGTTGACTTTGGTGGTAGTTTTCAGGCATTTGAAAGTGTGTGTGGTAAGAACCAAAACTGTGCAAGGGCAGTGAGTGATTCATCTTCTCTGCTGATGGGTAAAGCTTTGCACACTAATATGTCTGATCATGTTGACCAAGGTAATGTAAAGTACGTCTTTTAGGAATATTTTAAGGTCACACCAACAGCCTTTTTCTTAGGTTATAGACCATAGAAGAAACTGTATTGCCACTAATTTCATTTGCAGAAGTAAGCACTCACTTTCTTAGAAGAGGAAAATATGTTAAAAAGTGAAAGGGATGATTTAGGTCTTGGTTGTAAATGTGAACAGTAGTAGAAATTAAGTTCGAGATTTAATGGTGCAAAAAGACAAAAATATGTTCGTAGTGCTGGGTACAAAATTTGTTTAATTGAAGCTATGTAGGGTAAAAATGTTATGGTCAGGGTATGAAATGTGCTTTGGGTTAGGAATGTTGGTAAGATAGTTAAAATATTGGATGTAAAAATTACGATACCAAGGATGACATGTGACTTGCACAAAAATGGAGATTGTATGAGTAATAGGTAATATATGTATATAAAACATGCCAAAATGGAAAAAGTGATGGTAAACATGTTAGTAGTAAATACTGAGGACTTAAATTGTAAAGAAAGGAAAAGTAAAGCAAGATGTAAAAGTGATGTGATGGAGAAACTTGAAAGTAGGGAAAATTATGGTTTTACAAAAGGAGAATTTTAAGAACAGTTTTTAAGTATTCAGGTGACATGAAGGAAGTGGTAGGTGGGATGGACTAACTAGATTTTTCAGATCATAGAGCAATATACATGGTGTTGGGTAATGAAGAAACACAAGAAAAATTAATACAATGGTTAACAGATAATGTAAGTAAAAATGAGAAAGGCAGTAGATTATTGAAAGAACATGTGACAGTATTTTAGGAAAGTTGGACAAAATGGTGGATAATTTTTAAAAATAAATATATAACTATTTAGAAGTAGTGGGGTAACATGTAAAATAGAATACAATAACACTGAATTTGTTTGTGTGGAAAAAGGAAGCAAGACTAAGCAACATAAAAAAAAAAATATATGACAGAAATAAGATAATGCATGGACAGAATTGTTTAAAGGGAAAGAATGAAGATTTTTTCACCCTTTTTAAAGAGGAAAAGTAAGATGAATGTGATGGTAGATGAGAATAGGGTAGTAAAATTTAAACAAGAAGAAATTAATAAATAGAAAAGTTGTAGAAGGAATGTATAAGGGACAAAGCTGAAAGGGGAAGGTGGAAAGTAAAAAAAAAAAAAAAAAAAAGTAGATATGGTAAAAATGTAAATTAGAAGTACTGAAATTCAAAAAACTGGAAGAAGTTATAAAAGAAGAGAAGGAAAAACAGCACCAGATTTAAATGGGTTTAAGTTATGGATTTTATAAGAAGGTGGGTTTAAGGGAAAAGGTATTTGTGGAAATCAATGGTTAGAGGGACTGAGAAGAAGAAAAGTTATGTGCAGTACTAATTACATTTATATGGCAGGAAGATGGCAAAATGTTAAAACTGGAGGCCAGTATCATCAAATAATACTGTGTATAAAACTTTTAGGAAGATAATGCAAAAAAGAATCAGGATTGATGTGAAATAAGTCCTAAGGGAAGGGGTATATGGAGTAAAGGGAAAAGAAGTGAAGAAAGAATATATATTGTCTTAAGAGTATAAAGCTATATAGCTGATTGCATATGACAAGGCAAGTATTTGATTTAGTAAGTCATGAGGCAGTGTGTGATATTTTCATGGATTATGGGCCTGGGAAAATATAGCTGCTTAAGTGTTATGAGATTTCTTTAGGGATGATTATGAAATATGGTTGGTTAGAAAAGAAAATGAAAAATTAAAAAATGGGTGAAAATGATGTCCAATGAATATGTTTTTGTTCTAGTAATGAATGCAACTATTCAGACGTGTAGGCAAAATGTGACAAGATGGATGGGGAAATGGAAAAAGGTGTAATACTCATATCTTTCATATGTAGATTTTGTTATTGTAACAACAATAATAGTATGGATAAGGAAAACTGACGTGGGTGGAAAGGGGGTTAAGTAAAGATGGATTAATGTTAATAGTTTAAAAAGTAAAGGGTTTGGTGAAATGAAGAACATAAATGGAGTACATCTTGATAGATAAATATGCTGGGGATCAGGTTTGGAGAAAACAAAAAAAAAAGAAATTCTGGATGAAATAAAGAAACGTTGGTAGAAAACTTTACATGTCCTTTAAAAGGGAGAAATATGTGAAATATGTTTTATATATTGGTATATTTGGGGAGTGTGTATACGTTTCCTGCCAAAATTGAAAAAAATTTAAACCTTTTCCCATTTTATGGGGGGAGGGGTTCAAGATTTAATCCATTTAGTTGGGGAATTGTATATAATAATGAGACTTGATTTTTAAAAATTCATGTGTGTGTATGACATCTGTATACCTTTTGGAGTTATCAAAAATATAAAGGAGAAAAGTAGCTTGATGGGGAAAATACTATGTGTGAAATATTGATGAAAAAAAATCAAAAAGGGAAAAGTAAAAAGGAAGAGGTGATGGACTATAACAACATGAAATTAAGAACAATTAAGGTTGGTGGAGTTAAGATGAGGATGGTATAACATGCCTGAGAAATATTCAGTAAATCTGTGGAAAGATTATAAGGATGAAGTAAGTGGAAAGAGATTATAATATTTTAATTGAGATTTTTTGTGAAGATTTATTGGGCAAGCTGCCTGTAATTAGTAGTAGTGTGAAATGTAACAAAATGGAGGAGAGAGAGAATATAATTATTGCAATAAGGAAATGACAAAGCATTATTATTTTATTGTAAAGAGTGAATACTGTTGGAAAAAAATAAGTATGTTTTTCAAAATATAAATGTTGGTATAACATTGTTTGGGAAACATAAAAAGAAAAAATGAGAAGTTGACAGGTGGGATAGAATATTCATGTTAACAATATGAAACTGGAAAAGATTGTTGGGAATTGCTGCATAATAAAATTATGAATGACTGTGTAGGCTGAAATAAAAAGGTGGCTGTGGTAAAAAGAATAGGAGATAGAATGAAAGATGTTGAAGTGTGCGACATTGAAGATGTAAGGTACTGAAAGTATTGTAAAGGTTGTAGAAATTAAAATAGAATGGAAAGGGTGTAATGCATCAAGAAATGTATGCAACCCCCCTACTGTTTTTTTTTTTTTTTTTTTATATAATTCATGAGATGTTTTGCATCTCCCTGAACTACCACCAGCCCAAGTGGATGAGATGTCAGTCTAATGTCTCATCTGAAGGATGGCACACTCAGGAGTGGAGCATCCACCCAGTACTGCAGTGCCTTGTCAGCAATTTTAAAATTAATCCAATCACCTAAAGTGGGAATAAAAGCCACAGCCTTCTGATATTCCCACACCAAAGTGTGCTACCTATTGAGACACTGACATTGGTAGTAGTATCAATTGTGTCAGCAGTTTTAATAATATGGAATTGTTCACAGCTGCCATGCTCAGTTACTTTTCTGTACTGACTTTATTACAAAATAGAACTCTTAGTGTATTCTAGCAGATGGTTTTAAAAGGAAAGGCAAATTGTTTATCAGAAATCTCTCTTAATCTCCATGGAGTATACCAACCAGGCCTGCTGCTGAATTCCTTTTTTTCTGTTTATCTGGAAAAATTACTTTGACATTTAAAATTCTAACTTGCAGGGAATGTATTTAGGTCATAGACTTGTTGGACTATTCATTCTAAGACTTCGGTCATCAACAGTAAGTGACTGGAAATAGCAACAGAACAGGAACAGTTCAGAGTTTTTTTTCCTGTCCACACAATTTTATTTTCCCTGTGAACCTCCAGTCCTGTCTTGTAGATATTTTCTGGGATTTTTAGAAGAAGAGTTTGCATGTGGCCATTTTTAGTTTAAGCTGGAAAAAGATAGTACAATATGGCACTACAGAGCTGATTTCAAGACATTTAAAAAGAAGCTGTTAGTTTGGAGTGCCGAAGATTAATGTATTGGTGAAGGACTGCCTGCAATTTTGATATGACTGTATATGCTCTTTTTAAAGGGAGACCTTGGCCATCAGCTGTGGGTTTGACTAGCTAAGAGATGAGAGTAACAGAAGTCTTTGTATCAAGTTAGTAATCTAATTGGTGGCAGTAAGTACTGTTAATACTGGAGAAGGAATACTGTCACTGGAGAGTTATCAGTAGCATTTTCTGCAAAAGTATGTGTGTATGAGTAAGAGTAAGGCTCATTTACTGTCAAGTTTGTATGAGAAGGTGAGGCTCAGATTGAAATGGGCAATATCATAGGGAGTGTGTGTTTTATAATCATGATCTATAGCTGAGTGTGTAAAGCTTATTTAAATGTGACAGTTGTTGGTCATAACCAAAAGATCATGTTGCACACACACATGCAGACAGTGGTGTGGATTTGGGCAATACGACCCCTACCCCTCACAATGTTCTAGGTTAGTAGTTTTCAAACTAAAACAATCCACTTGCATTGTTAACGCCAATGTCTGTGTGTGTGTGTGTGTGTGTGTGTGTGTGTGTGTGTGTGTGTGTGTGTGTGTGTATATAATATGCATACATATACATATATGTATAGGTACATACATACATATACAGTGGACATAAAAAGTGTACACGCCCCAGTCAAAATGCCAGTTTTTTGTGATGTAAAAAAGAGACCACAATAAATAGTTTCAACCCCCCTTAATGTGACCTGTAACCTGTATAATTCAATTGAAAAGTAAATATATTGGGGGAAAAATATAAAAAATGTACAATAAGCTGGTTGCATAAGTGTGCACACCCTTAAACTAATACTTTGTTGAAGCACCTTTTGATTTAATTGCTACATTCAGTCTTCTTGGGTAGGAGTCTGTCAGCATGGCACATCTTGACTTGGCAATATTTGCCCACTTTTCCTTGCAAAAGCTTTCCAAATTGGTCAAATTGTGAGGGCATCTCTTGTGCACAGGCCTTTTCAGGTCACCCCACAGATTTTCTATTGAATTTAGGTCTGGGCCATTCCAAAACTTTAATTGTCTTCTGTTGAAGTCATTCTTTTGTTGGTTTGGATGTATGCTTGGTGTCATTGTCATGTTGAAAGGTGAAATTCCTCTTAATCTTCAGCTTTCTAGCAGATGCCTAAAGGTTTTGGGCCAAAAGTGACTGGTATATGGAATAATTCCCGTCACCTTGACTAAAGCCCCAGTTCCAGCTGAAAAAAAGCATCCCCAAAGCATGATACTGTCACCACCATGCTTCACCATGGGAATAGTGTTGTTTTGATGATGCATAGTGCTATTTTTGCACCAAATGTACCTTTTGGAATTGTGTCCAAAACATTCAACCTTGGTCTCATCAGAACAGAACACATTTTTCCACATGTGTTTGGGAGACTTGATTTATTGTTTTGCAGGCCTGTATGTTTTTCTGTGTAAGAAAAGGCATCTGTCTTGCAGCCCTACCCCATAGCCCATACATATGGAGAATATGGGAGATTGTTGTCACATGTAGTGCACAATCAGTACTTGCCAGAAATGCCTGCAGCTCCTACAGTTTTGCTGTAGGTCTCATGGAAGCCTCCCTGACCAGTTTTCATCTCGTCTTTTCATCAGTTTTGGAGGGACGTCCAGATATTCTTCGTGTTTCACTGTTGCAGTCATCACATTTGGGTTATCTGCTTACAGTAACCCTCAGTCGGCCTGATTATCAAAGTCGTGGGTCCTGCGTCGATTGCTGCCTCATCTTCCATGATGTCAGCTAGTCAGGGGTATAAAGCATGCAGCCAACGCCATTACATCTGTCTTTCTTGCCGTGCGGTGCCCGAAGCAGAAGCAGTTTGCAAGTGCCGGTAGGCCGACAAATTAAATTTTCGTATTAGAGTTTCAGAGCCGAAGTCTTCAACTAAAGCGAAGTACCCTGTTGGGGAAACTTTTACTTGCTCTAAACCGATGCAAGTAAAAGTCAGTAATTGTATTTCTTGTGGAAAGCAAATACCTCATAAAGATTTTCATTCATACTGTATTCCTTGCCTAGTCCATGACTACGACATACCTCGCTGTCGGTTTTGTGCCTTGTTTAAGCAACAAATTATTCGTCGTTGACTGTATATTTGCGCTTCTAAATATTTTGGTACTCAGTTCAATTATCCAGATATGTCTTCGGTAAGCAACCAGACTACTGACATTCTGAAAAAATGCAAAGATAAAGACAGAGACAGGCCGCCAAGGTCCAAAGCTGCCGATGACGCTTCTCCTAAGCTAGTCGCCAGTTCGCCGGTACTCTGTGAGGTGCTTTCGCAGCCCCTGATACCTGCTACTTCAGATTTGCAGGCCTCTACTGAGACCCATTCGGAGTCCGGTATGCTACGAGATGCTTCAACTGTGGAACATGCGGATGTCTCTACCTTGGATGGGTCCAGAGCCGCTCTGCAGGCACTGGCTTCTGAGGGTGTATTCAGGCCAACTGACTTGAATATTAAACCGATGCCATCTTCTTCAAGGCCTAAAACTCGAACCATGCCTAGAAAACTGATACCCAGACGGTCAGGCCTCTATGCCTAAAAAACAAATGCTAAGAATGGCTGAAGACCTTATTACTTTAATCAGGGGAAGCCAACCTTCCCCCTCTGAGACCTAGGACTGAATTTGCTTATGGTACTTCTGATCAGGATTCTGAAATTTGTTTCCTCTGATGACCAGGATTTACCCTTATCTACCTATGAGGATTCTGATGCAGAGGACTCTATTCTCTCTGCTTCCCCTCCAGAGGATTTCTCTTTTGGTGAAACTTTGCATACTCTTAGGGAGCATTTTCGCTGGGAAAGCCAGGATTACTCTGATTCTAAAAAGAGTCTTGGTGATTTCTTACTCCTGCCCCAACACAGGTCTTTAGCTATCCCCCCTGTACTGGACATTGTTGATTATGCTTTTTCAGAATCTAGTTTGGCCCCTGTCTCTAACTCCTGCTCCCAAAAAACCTGATAGATATTACAGGGTTCCTGACTCTCACAAGTTCCTTTTTAAAAATCCTACTGCGGATCCTGAGACCATTTTACAGGGACCCAAGGGCATTAAGGCTACTACTGCCAAAAATCCTACCCCCTCTGATAGAGATTCCAGGGCGCTGAATAGATGGGGTAAGAAGGTGTACACTTCTGCAACCTTGGCCATTAGGACCTTAAACTGCCAGTTTCATATTTTAAAGTATCAGCAGCATATTATTGGATTGCTTAAACAGAAAATGATGTTGATTCCTGACTGTGTTGAAAATAAAGATTTACAGGATTTAACGCATTCTGCTGAACAAGTTGGGAAACATACTTTGCAGTGTGGTTTTGATTCACTAGAGGCATCTTACAGGGCTGCTGTCACTGGGTCTGTACTTAGAAGGCATGCTTGGCTTAAGGAGCAATCTTTGCCAGCTCATGTTAAAGCTAAATTGATGGATGCTCCCTTAAATCAGGACTGCCTGTTTGGCAACAAAGCAGAACAAGTACTTAAAAAGATGGAGGAAAAAGCTAAATCTATGCAAACTGTTAGATTTCCTACAGGTACAGCCTCCAAGATTCAATAAGCATTGGCCCTCTAAGAATTGGTCCTTTCCTGCCTCTTCCAGGCCTTCTCAGCCCAAACCCAGAACCAGCAGAGCACCCAGGTTTCAGTCCCAAGGTATGCACAGGACTAAGCAGCGGAGGGCTCCCACTTCCAAATCAGGGAGTAGTAAGACACCCCTTATGGTAAACTGTCTCAATGACATAACTTTAAAACTTCCAAGCCCTTCTCAACTTTGACTGCTCCTTTAGGGGGAAGATTGCTCTGCAGACAAAAAGCTGGGAACTAATTATCCAGGACAAATGGGTTTTAAATATAGTTTCCCAAGGATACAGGTTTCACTTTCACACGTTACCAACCCCAAATGGTTAGCCAGATCAACCCCCAAATCAGTGGCCAGAGGCTCAGAAGCAAGTATTCTCTCTCTCTTAAGCATAAGGGATATTCAAACTGTACCAGAAGAGAAATTAGGACAAGGATTCTACTCAAGATCTTTCCTGGTACCCAGAAAAAACAACTAATGGCGTCCTATCCTGTTACCTATCTATCCTAAATGCCTTTTTGCTGATCCCAAAATTCAAGTTGCTAACTCTTCACCAGTTGCTTCCTATGCTAGGCAAGGATGCCTGGTTGGCAAACCTGGATTTAAAGAAAGCCTACCTGCACATCCCAATCAGGGAATCTTGCAGAAGATACCTACGCTTCAAAGCAGGCTATATGCGCTATCAGTTCTCTGCACTGCCCTTTGTGAATGCCCTGGGCGCAATAGATAAGCCAAAGTGCCTAGCTCCAGTCATTGCATTTTGCAGGCAAAGAAATATTCAAATATATGCATACCTGGACGATTGTCTAATTCGGGCAGAAAGCCAGGGCATAGTTTTGAATCATCTGGCGTTTGTACAAAAGGTGCTAACTTGTCTGGGGTACACCATAAACAAAAGGAAATCGCATATTGTACCCTGTCAACAAATTATATTCCTGGGAGCAAGCTTGAACATAACTTCCCAGATGGCTTTCCTCATGCCAGAGAAAAAAATACATTTGACAGCTTACTTCAAACTAATGGCCACAAAAACCCTGCTATCTGCAAGGCAAATACTGCTAGCCTTGGGGTTCATGGTCTCCTGCATTCTCGTAATTCCATGTGCAAGAATGCATATGAGGAAACTACAATGGTATCTAAAAAGCCTATGGTGTCAACATTCTCAGGATCTAGAAGCAATGATTCCTATCATACCTTTCCTACAGTTTAGAGTTCCTTTGGTGGGTAGAGGCCTGCTACCAAAACAAGGGACTACCATTCACTCTACCGCCTGCTGCCCAAACCCTAACAACAGACTCATCAGATTATGCATGGGGGGGGGCTCACCTGGCAGAGAAGTGCATTCAGGGCAAATGGAACCCAACTCAAATACACCTGCACATCAATCAAAAAGAAATGTTAGCTGTACAAAATGCTCTGACAGCCTTCAAGGGCCACATTCTTCCAGGACAATTAATGGTAAGGATGGACAAACACCACTGTTATGTGGTACATAAGTGGGGGGGGGGCATTTTTACTCCCGCTGCAGACTAGTCATGGCTCCGTGGAACACAGCCTTGAGCTACCAAGTGCATCTACAGGCTCATTTCCTGCCAGGAAAGCTAAATACACTGGCAGATGAACTAAGCAAAAATCTCATGGACCCATACGAGTGGAAACTGGAACCAAAGACTTTCAACATGTTGATAAACAAATGGGGGAGCCCAGATATAGACCTGTTTGCCTCCCCCCCAGAGCTACCAATTGGACAAATTCTGCACAAGGACTCCCCGCAAACAAGCTTGGAAAGTGGATGTTCTGTCCTTCAGCTGGAAAAATCTATTGGCTTATGCTTTCCCTCCTCTGCCTCTCCTCCCCAAAGTACTACTAAAGATCAAACAAGACAAACCAAGGATGATACTGATTGCACCAGACTGGCCACGCCAACACTGGTACCCCCTCTTGTGCAGTGTATCACTGCTGGCACCATGATACCTGCCTCAGAACCCTACCCTGTTGTCCCAGCAAGAGGGCCAGATTCTGCATCCGCAACTTCAAACTTGAACTTGGCAGCCTGGCTAATTCCTTGACCTCTCCATTACCATCCCTCAGTAAACAAGTGCTGGATGTAATTTTGGAGGCATGGAGGCCTAGTACTAAAAAATCTTATGCTGAAAAATGAAAAAGATTCTTTTCCTGGAACCGAACTCGAGGAATTGGCACAGCAGCACCCAATTTACCTCAGATTCTTCAATACTTAACTGAGATGCTTCACAAGGGCCTTTCTTTTTCCTCCATCAAAACTCATGCCTCGGCCATTTCAGCTCATTACAACACAGAACCACCCTCTTCTCTCATCCACTGCTCAAGCAGTTCCTCAGAGGGGCCAAAAACTTAAGACCACCCAGGAGAGCCCCAACTCCAGCCTGGAACCTTAACTTTGTATTGGAAAAACTCACTCTACCTCCTTTTGAGCCAGCTGCAATTGCAGTGTTAAAATTCCTTTCTTGGAAAACAGCCATCCTTATAGCAATCACTTCAGCAAGAAGGGTATCTGAATTACAGGCCCTCATGGCAGTTGGAGCCTTTCATCATCTTTCATGTGGACAGGGTGTCTCTCAGGACCAATCCCTCCTTCATGCCCAAGGTGGTATCCAGTATGGCCCTTAATCAGTCCATACATTTGCTGACCTTCTTTCCTAACCCACAGAACAAAGCGGAATGGATACTGCACTCCTTAGATGTGCACAGACAACTTAAATTCTACTTGGACAGGACTAAACCTCAAAGGAAATCTGACCAACTGTTGGTGGCATTTGCTGCAGGGGCAGAGGGGGAGGCTATCTCAAAGCAAACCATTTCCAAATGGATAGGCCATTGCATTCATTTCTGCTACAAGCACCATGGAAAACCTATCCCACAGGGGATCAGACCCCACTCAACCAGGGCTGCATCTAACTCTACAGCCTTTCTCAGAGGCATCCTAGAAGCTGCTACCCTGGAGTTCAGTACATACTTTCACCAAGCATTACCATCTGCCAATTTTCTCTAAATCCAGAGCTGGCTTTGCCAGTGCAGTCTTGCAGGGCTTTATAGCTGGTCCTAATGCTATCTAAATTCCTCCTCCCATCCATAGCTTTGGGAATATACCCAAATGTGATGACTGCAACAGTGAAACACAAAGAACATAGTATAGTTGTGTCCACTTACCATAAATGTAGATGTTTGAGTGTATTCACTGTTGCAGTCCTAGTTACCCTCCCTCCATCCCCCTTTTCTTCTTTTGGCTGTACCTCTACTCTACTTTACTATGCTCAAAAGCTTTTTGGTGTATTTGTTTTTTTGTTGGAGGTATAACCTTGTATATTTATAGATTTAATTGCTTCCCATTGTGGGGCAAGAAAAACTGATGTAATGGCTTTGGCTGCATGTTTTATACCCCTGACGACCTGACGTCATGAAAGAATGGACAGCAACCGATGCAAGACCTTGTTAATCAGGTGACTGAGAGCTACTGTAAGCAGGTAACCCAAATGTGATGACTGCAACAGTGAATAACACTCGAACATCTACATTTATGGTAAGTGTACACAACTGTACTTTACTTTACCCTACCCCCCCCCCCTCAGGGGGAGACACCCACAGATGCGCTTCTCCATGATTGGCCTCTCAGTCTGCTGTATGCTTTTCCCCCAATTCCTCTCATTTCACAGTTATGGAAGAAAGCCCAAAAGGACAGAGAACTCAATAATCCTCATTACCTCTTTTTGGCCTTGACAAGTTTGGTTTCCCATCCTGTGGCCTCCTTTAATTCAGAATGGCTTCCGGACCCAGCTCCAGATCTGCTGTCTCACCCAGAGGGCATGGTGCATCCAAATCTCCAAAACCTCAAGCTCACTGCTTGGCTTCACCAGTTCCCATGATTGCCAGGCATCCTTCTCTTTCTTCACCTGTCTGAGAAATTATTGTTGCTCATCACCAAAAACTGTCTACAAGTAAATTATACCAAAATAAAGGGGAGAAATTTGGTAGATAGGCTCTGGATAATGAGATAGCCCTTTATTCCAGTCCTATCCACAAATTATTAAATTTTCTGGCTTCACTTTACCAATCGGATTCCTCTGCATCAACAATTAAAGTGCACCTAACTGCAATTTCAAACTTTCATATAGGTCTGGATGGTGCTCCTCTAATGTCACACACTGTGTAAAGCATTCCTAAAAGGCCTCCCAATGCTCAGACCTCCATTTAAAGAACCTCTTCCCCCTTGGCGTCTAACTGTAGTTCTTCAGGCCCTATCTTGCCATTCATTCTTAGAGAAGGGTTCGGAGCCGATCCTCTGCTCCGAGTTGGCCTTCTACAAAACTCGAGGTCTTCAGGCAGCCCAAGGCCAAGTCCCTATCCTGTGATGCACCTAGAGTTACCTCGGATCTAGTTTGCTGCTGCAATAGATCAAAGGTTCCTCAGCAATAGCTCGGGCCAATAAAACTTTATTATAAAGATTTTTTTCTTATAACTTGTTAGTTCCTTTCTTTGCTTTAGCTTTAGGTTCTTTAGCATTTATATATCTTTAGTGTGTATTCCTTAGTGTGCCTTTTTCATATTATATATAGCTTTTGGCCTTCGTTTTTCTAAAGATCTTTATATTTAGTATAGTTAGCATAGTTATTTAGTTACTGTGTGCCTTTGAAAAGTTTTGATATTTAGAAGTGCTTGGATATAGTTAGTGTGTGTGTTTAAAGTGGCACTTTGTCACAAGATATTTAGCCCATAGCTTTTTTTTAATCAGGGCTTATTTAAATACCTTTGGATGTGTCTTTAGCATATTGTTGTAGTTTCACTGATACTGTGCTGTTCATTATGGCTGACCAGGATAGGGATAAACATCCTAAGTTCGGGTTCAAAAAATGTCCAAAATGTGGACAGAAAATGTCTGTAACAGCTATGTTAACTGTGTTTACTGTTTGGGAGCTTTACACTTCAGTAAAGTTGCTCCATTATTCATTCCTTCTCTTCCAGGGTCCTTCAGGAGAGAAAGAGAAAGCTAATCGATAGAGGTTTAGTCAAACCATCTTTTCACAAAGCTTTGAGTGACCAGGACCGGTCTAGTAAATCTTCAAAGTCTTCCAAGGCTTCTACTTCTTTGGAAGTTAATAAATAAAAAAAAACTGTTGACGTCGGCTCCACAGCCCTTGGAGCTGAGCGTCTTGTCCTTTCGGAGCCTGTCCCCGATCCTGGAACCGTTATCCAAAGTGCCTAAATCTCCACTCCTGCAATCTGTACCTCCTTCTATCCACTCATCTCGGTCTTCGATGAGGCTTTCCGATTTGGAGGTGGATCACGTGGTGCAGAAGTTGTAGGCACTAGCATTTGCTAAATCTTTATTGGCTCCAACCCAAACGGTTTCAGAACCAAAGACGCTTTAACCATCTACTATTCTTCCTCCGAGCCATACCAGTCCTTCGGAGCTGGAGGAGCCAGACTTGATGATCATCGAGCCTTTGGAGCAGACACCTGCTCCAGTATCTTCGGTTCCGTTTACTCTGACATCCTAGGTGCCGATCGAGGAATCTAGGAGCCAAAACTCTGGTCGGGTCTAGGGAGGATAGTCAGACTGACTTGTCAGTTTCCGACTGTCTCTCAGGGCTTCGGCTCTGATGAATTTGCTTCCTACCTCTGGTTCAGAGCCCACTGTCCTGGTGCTGGGGGTATTGACGGTTTCCTCAGATCTAGGTCCCTTCTCATCGGAGCAGAGGTGCATTCAAAGTCATGAGGAGAGTTATGTCTCCTAAGACATCTTTTACTTCAGGTCCAGCTACCTCCTCCCCAAAAGCGCTTGTGTTTGCTTCTGCTTCACAGATCCTTGCTAAGCATAGAGACCCAGATCCTCAGTAACCCCCATTGGGTGATCCCTGCTATTCCGAGACCTGACCAGAAGTTCCCACTGAGGTTTCCAGAAAGAGAATCTGTAAGAGGAAGCATTTAGACTCCCCACAGGAATCTCTCGCATCCGATACAGACTTGGATGAATCAGAAGGGTCCCCATGGTCCCCGTCTGAGGATATCTAATTTGCTGAGTTATTAGAAATCCTTAGGCAGAGGGGTGACTGGCAGTCCTCCAACCCTACTGAAGAGGAGTCTGTTCTCCTGAAGGCTTTCAGGTCTCAACTCTCCACCTCTTGGGTGTCTTCGCCCTTCGATGAGCTTATGGAGCTAGTCTCATGAAGGGCGTGGGAGTCTCCGGACACCATGGAGCCTGTCCCCAGGAGGCCTAATAATTTTATTTCTGCTCCCCAGGAAAAATCATTTCTTACCAAGGGAGTGCCAGTTGATGCCATGGTGGTGCCAGCAGACACCAAAAAGGAGATTTTGGAAATTTCTTCCTCTATCCATCCTCCTGACAGAGAGACTGAGATCATGGATAGATATGTGAAGCACACGTACAGTAAAGCGACTTTTGCACTGCGTTTGCTCAACTATCTTGCACATTTTACTAGACTGTAAAGAGATGTCCTAAAAGAGCTCGGAGATCCTCTTCAGGGTACAGTAGCTGCATAAGCTTCAAATAGTTACCTCCCAGCTTGCTACCCTCAAGTTCCATAGTAAACTCGTCCATGCGCCTCATTTCATATGCAGCTGATGGAGTGAGTAGAGCAGCGGGTACAGGAATTGCTCTTAGGAGATGCTCCTGGATGTGCTTGTGTTCCTTTGCGGAGCCCTTTAAGTCATCCTTTGTCAACACCCCTTTTGATGGCTCGTCCCTTTTCAGGCCCAAAGTTAAGGAAACTTTGACCAGGTGTGAATGGGAATGAAAGACTCTGTCTGCCATCTGAGTCACTTTTTCCACCCCTACCAGACCCTACCCCAAGGGTCAAAGGGGAGGAAAGATCTAGTTCCATTAAGCCCAAGGAGCCTTTCAGGACTCATGTGGTGAACCCCCCTCCAGGGGCTGAGGAGGAGGCAATAATGGTAGATGCCTCCGTCACAGCAGGGGGGGGGGGGTCCGCAAAACCAGGACGACAGAGATCAGTTCTTCGGGAAGCCCTGCCAGCACCCCTGAAAGGAGGCCCGACTGTCCTACTCTGGAGGCAGTCGGGGGTCACTTATCTTTGTATCCAAATGCCTGGCTCAAAATGACAAATGGGTACAAAGTATCATTTCCAGAGGATATTTCATTCCTTTTGCCACACCCCCTCCATTGACAACAAAAATCCTGGACATTACACCCATTTACAGGGAACAGGCAACAGTAGAGGTCCAAATGTTGCTAAGAAAAAGTCATCCAACCAGTCCCAGCAGACCAGATAGGATCTGGAACTTGCTCAAGATTTTTTTAGTTCCAAAAAAGACAGGGGACTGGAGACCTATTTTGGATCTCAGCAGACTAAACAGATCTGTCAAGAAAGAGAAGTTCCAGATGGTCACACTTTAGTCGATACTTCCCTTTTTAGGGAAGGATAATTGGATGTGCTAGATAGATCTCCAGGATGCATACTACCACATAAAAATGGCCAGATCATCCAGGGATCATCTGCGCTTTCGGCTGGGAGCCAATCATTACTAGTTTCGAGCCCTAGCCTTTGGTCTCACTACAGCCCCCAGTGTGTTCACCAAATGTATGGCAGTGGTCACCTGAGACATTTAGGATTCCAGGTGTTTCCATACCTAGATGATTGGCTCCTCACCACCACCACCAGGCATCAGCTCATACAAGCCAAAGCCACCACTCCTTCTCTCTGCAGTCATCTGGGCATTACAATAAACTCGGAAAAATCTGCCTTGTCGCTATCGCAACATACCATTTTTATTGAAGCAGAATTGGACACCACCACCACTTTGAGACTTCCAGCAGAAAGGGTCTTACTACTTCCTCAGCAGGTCCACAATATCATTTCCAAAGACAAGGCTTCAGCATCAGAAGTACTAAAATTGTTAGACATGATGGCAGCTTCAATATTAGCCATACCTTTGGGTCGCATGCATATGCGGATTCTGCAATGGCTGTTATTCACTCAATGGTCTTACCAAGAGCTCCCAATTTCTCTTCTTATAATGATCACAAACATATGCAAAAACGATCTTCAGTGGTAGCTGACCTGACCTGGGTTCATAGGTAGGTACTAGGCTATCGGCCCAAGGGCCTACATAAGCCTAACCAACAGGTTTATGCCACCCAAGAAAGTTATTTTCCTGTGCCACTGTTGAGCAGAGACACAGAAGTGATCCCCGGGGTGTATTTCCTATTTCTCATCCACTCATCAAAATTTTTCTTGAAGAGTGCTAATGAAGAACTTTGCTTGACATAGATGGGTAGCCTGTTCCAGAGTATGGGAAGTCTCTGGGATAGGAATCTATCCCTCCAGCATGTCCTGTTTATTGTGGTGACAAGGTTTAGGTCCCTAGAGCGTGTAGCTCAGAGGGATTGGGATTTCTTTAGGTGTAGCATGTCCAACAGCTCTGGGTTGGACATAGCTTTATACATTAGGCAGAGATCTCCTCGGAGTAGGCGATACGCTATGGAGTAAAGCTGGAGTTTTTTGAGAAGGTCAGTGTAGGGCATTTGATTGAGGCCAGTAATCCTCTTTGTAAGGTACTTCTATGGCCTTTCCAGTTGCTGCAGATGTCTTGAGATGCATTCCAAAAGGGGCGTTGTACTTCATGTTACGATAGGTTGTCCTTTTGTTCTACCACCACCAGCAGCCACAGTGACCATGGACGCTTCCCTGATGGGTGGAGCAATTTCAGGGAAGAATAGCCCAAGGCACATGGACTGAACAGGAGACCCATCTGCATATCAATGTCCTGGAGATGAGAGCAGTACTTTTAGCATTGCAGTACTTCCAGGACTCTTCCTCTGGGAACAATTGTGATTCAGATAGACAACATGTCAGTGGTCTCGTACTTGAGCAAACAAGGAGGAACCAGGTCCTACCCCTTTTGTCGTGAGGCCCTAAGAGTATGGCAATGGGCTACATCTACCCAGCACTTTCTGTTAGTAAAGCACATCCCGGGGAAATCATCATGATAGCAGACAAGCTGAGCAGAGCAATTTTGTTGCCTCACGAGTGGTCCCTCAAGAAAGAAATAGCGGACAGAATTTTCCACAGGTAGGGCCAGCCTTGCTGTGACCTTTTTGCCAACTACATAAACATGAAATGTAGAGGCTACTTTGCCCTGATTCCTCCTCTGGGAGAAGCCCCAAAGGATGCACTCGTACATGATTGGCCTCCGGGTATCTTCTATGCATTCCCACCAATTCCCTTGATACCCAAAGTACTACAGAAAGCAAAAGCTCTGGGAAGGACCATCATTCTAATAGCCCCTCATTGGCCTCATCAGATTTGGTTCCCCTTCCTTTGACTTCAGCAATTGGAGGACCCTTGGATTCTGACCCAGTTCCAAATTTTTTCACGCACTTGTCGGGGGGGAACTTCATCCCTCTCATCAGTCCCTAAAGCTGACAGCTTGGCTGCTCCAAATCCCAACATAGCCAGGTTCCATAACCTTTCAAATGAAACACAGCAGATTCTAATATCTTCTCATAAATCCTCTACTAGGAAGCTATACCTTAGCAAATGGAAAAGATTTTCTATATGGGTCTCTCAAAATAACATCGATCCTTACCAAGCCCATATTGCCTCCATATTAGAGTTCTTGACTATGCTGTTTAATAAAGGAGCTACAGCAGCAACATTTCAGGTTCATCTTGCTGCTATCTCTCATTTTCACCTTGGATTTGAAGGATTGAACATAATGTCACACAAACTATCCAAAGCCTTTCTCAAAGGGACTTTTCATCTCGGACCACCTGTGAAATCCCCTTATACCCCATGGAATCTAAATTTTATGCTTTCACACATTATGATCCCTCCTTTTGAGCCAGCTTCCTCATGGGATTTGAAATATTTGTCATGGAAGACTATCTTTTTAGTGACTATCACTTCTGCCCGCAGAGTGTCAGAGCTTGAGCTTCAAGCCTTGTCCATAAAGCCTCCTTATCTAATTTTCCATGCTGACAGAGTCTGACTATGAACTAATCCCTCATTTTTGCCCAAAGTTTGTACTGAAACTAACCTCAACCAAATTATAGATTTGCCAGTGTTCTTCCCCAAACACACCAACAACTTACAGTATATGCTGCGCAAGCTTGATGTTCATAGACTGCTCAAATTTTACTTGGATAGAACAAGAGTTCAGGAAATCAGAACAGCTTTAGATTTCCTTTTCAGATTCCAGAAGAGGTATGCCAGTGGCAAAAACAACTCTAAGTGGTTATCCGATTGTATCACATTTGATTATTCAGCTGCTAATATGCCCTTACATCACAAAATAAAGGCTCATTCTACCAGAGCAGTGTCTACATCCTCTGCTGCTTCTGCTAGATTTCCTGTAGACAACATCTGTGCAGCATGCACTTGGTCAAGACCTCATACCTTTATCACTCATTTCAAAGTGGACAGGGCCTCTTTTGGGTCTGCTGTCCTGAAAAACATACTACCGTGAGCAACCCGAGAAAGATGGTGCTTGGGATGCTACCCATCTGTAAGAATGAACTGCGAGCTAGAACAACTTCACATAAAGAAGTTATGTACTTACCATAACGTTCCATGCAAGTTGTTCATCTCACCTTCATTCTTACTTTCCACCCTCCTACCCCCTCCAGGGTTTTTTGAGGACCGAGATACTAGATTCCTTCTGGTTACTCAATCCTTCTATGGCTTTCTCTTAAAGAGTGATAGAATGACGCATGTTATTATTATACGCAGCAAACAAGATCTGAGGTAACTCTAGGTGCATCATGGGATAGGGACTTGGCCTCAAGCTGCCTGAAGACCTCGAGCTTTGTAGTAGGCTGACTCTGAGATGATCGGCTCCGAACCCATCTGTAAGAATGAAGGAGAGATGAACAACTCAAATGGAATGATGTAATGGGATCCTATCTCGTCTACATTCATAACTGATGGGTTCGGAGCCGATCCATCGGCTCCGACTCGGCCACTATATAGTAGAACGAAGTCTCTAATTGGCTGGGCTACCCCTTATCCCAGAATGCACCACGCCTGCTTCCCCAGATCTCGTTTGCCGCTTTTCAAGCTGGACGTGGTCACGACTTGGCTGGAGCTAAGTGGTTTTTTGTTACTTTTTGGTCTTTTGACCTAGGGTTTTCTTCACTAAATTAACAAACAGCTGTTTTAACAGCTTTACGTGTGTGTGTGTGTGTGTGAACCTTTTTCAGTGTGATTGGTATTTTCTTTACTTACCGGGCAAGGCCCGTTTAAGTTAGAGGGCCCTTGCCCTTATTTGTGAGTCAATCTGTTGATTTTGTCTACTTTTTAGGTTTGTTTTTCGCCCTTCTGTACGTGCTGCTTTATCGGGCTAAGCCCGTTTTTAGTTAGAGGGCTTCTGCCCGTTTTGTGTTCTGTATCTCGGGCCAGTCCCGTTTTTGAGTCAAGGGCTCGTGCCCTACTTTAAGGTTAATTTTCGTGGTAAAAAAATTGTTGTGTGATAGGATGTCAAAAGAACAGAAGTCTGGTTTTAAAAAGTGCACCAAGTGCAACTACAAAATGTCTATTACTGATAGCCATGCTGTTTGCGTATATTGTTTAGGACCGAAACATTTGCAGGAAACATGTAGTGTTTGTCATGCTTTTTCCTCTAGGGTCCTTCAAGAACATAAAAATAAATTGATCCTTAAGGGCCTTATTAAGCCTTCCTTTGAGGAAGCTTTGGCTTCTCCTTCCTCTCCAGCTTCTAAAAAGAAAAGGTCATCTGCTCCGACCAGTCCGTTGGAACCGACTTCCAAGAAGCATAGGTCGACCTCTTCTTCCTCGGCTCCAATGGCTTCGGAGTCTCGGGTGGAAGGGTCTGCCTCGATACCTCTTTCCTTGGCTCCATTGGTGTCGGAGCCGCAGGTTGGGGGATCGAGAGGCGAATCACCTGCTTCGGCTCCTTTGGTCTCGGAGCCGTTGGAGATGTGCAGCTCAGACCCCCCCCCCCCCGGCACCGATGCTTATTCATACGGTTCCGGATCCAGTGCCGATGGTGTTGGAGCCGGTCCCCTGGTCTATCGGAGCCGAGAGAGAAGTAGTCTCAGCCCCCATCTATTTCCTCTAAATCCTCCAGGTTGTCAGACTCAGATTTGGACAGAGTTATTCAGAGGCTTTTCCAGTCCCCGTTTTTTGCAAAAATTGTCTCTGCTCCAGCCCACTCTGCTCCAGAGCCGGTCCCCACTTCGCATCCGATTCCTCCTCCAACCTCCTCGGAGCCGTTGGAGTCGGTGATGGTAGAGCAGAGCAGAGTTGTCCAGTCGGAGCCGAGACTCCCTCGGAGCTTCTCTGTTCCGACCATTATTCCTACCCTGTCCTCGTCGTCAGGGTTCAGTACCAGGACTTCCTCGGTCTGGGCCGAGGGGAACACTTTGGAACTGGTAGCTTCGGTGCCTAGTTTTCCCCTCAGAGTGTTGGCCGCAGGGATTCCCGGTACCGTCATGGTCTCTCAGCCGGTGTCCTCCGTAGAGTCTGGAGGTCCTGCTTTTGAGGCCATGAGGAGTGCGCTGGCCATGTCCTTGCCGGCTCAGCAAGTCTCTACCTCATCGTCCCTAGACTTGGGAACTGGTGCTTCTGGTGTGCTTCATTCCCACGACAGTGGGGCCCCAGGGCCTGAGGATACCCCCTTGGGGGGTTCCCTTCTCCCGGGAGGTCCTTCTGAATCTGCTTTAGATGAACCTCCAAGAAAAAAAATTGTGCAAGAGGAAGCACATTGACTCCCAGGATGAATCTATCACATCAGATACTGACCTCGATGATGCGGAGGGGTCCCCAAAATCGTCCTCAGATGATGTCTCATTCTCAGATATCCTCGAGATCCTGAGACAGAGAGGCAATTGGCAGTCCAAAACCCCTTCCGCGGAGGAGTCGGTCTTCCTCAAGACTTTTGGGGCCCAGCCCTCCGCCTCCTGGGCGTCTCCACCTTTTGATGAATTACTAGATTTAGTTTCTCGAAGGGTGTGGGAACACCCTGATTCTGTGGAACCGGTGCCCGCCAGGCCTAACAAGTTCCTCTCAGCCCCTCCTCAAAAGGAATTTTTGACTAAAGGAGTTGCAGTAGATGCGGTGGTGGTGGCATCTGCCACTCAGCAAGACGTGGCAGAGGCTTCAACGTCTATTCACCCTCCTAATAAGGATTCCAGGAGCATGGATAGGTACGGGAAGCGTACCCTTTCTTCAGCGGCCTTTACCCTGTCTATACCTTTGTCATTTTACCAGGCTCCAAAGGGACCTCCTCAAAGAGTTAGGTGAGTCTCTTACGGGTAATCTTCCTGAGGCGTTAGCCCAAACTGTTGGCGCCCAGATGACTACCCTATCTTCGATAGTCAACTCGTCCATGAGGCTCATCTCATATGCGGCCCAAGGGGCGAGTAGAGCAGCGGGAACAGGTGTGGCTCTTAGAAGACATGACATGCCTGGTTACGCTTGTGTCCCTTTGCAGAGGCTTTTAAGTCTTCCTTCACCGACGCCCCCTTTGATAGGTCCTCCCTGTTTAGACCCAAGGTGAAGGACACACTGACTCGGTGCGAGCAGGAGGGCAAGACCTTGACTGCTGTGGGGGCCCGTTTTTCCGCTCCCTCTAGACCTTACCCCAAGGCCCAGAGAGGAGGGAAAATGTGGTTCAGAAAATCTCAAAGGTCTTTTCCTACTCCACCGAGTGAACCCCCCTCTAGAGGCGGGGGGGGATTCAGGAAGACACCGCCCCAGAGGCGGCAGAGGCCCCCCGTAACTCTGGAGACCGCGATTCCTTTCGTGGTCCATCCTACGCTCCCCGTCCCTGAGACGTGGCCCGACTGCGCATCTCCGGAGCCAGTCGCGGGTCGTTTTGCAGAACACCCGCAGGCTTGGGAATCTATCACCAAGGATCAGTGGGTGCCGCGAACCATAACCGGAGGCTATCTCATCCCTTTCATCAAGATCCCCCCCTCTTCCTATCAGGAAAATCCCAGATGTGCCACCCAGCCAGTGGGATCAAGCAGCGGTCGAGGTTTCAAAGCTGCTAAGAAAAGGAGTCATCCAGCCTGTCCCCACCGACCAGATCGGATCAGGAACTTACTCAAGACTATTTTTGGTGCCAAAAAAGACAGGGGACTTGAGGCCCATTTTGGACCTCAGATCATTGAATCGCTTTGTAAAAAAATCCAAATTCCGAATGGTCACCCTTCAGTCCATTCTCCCGTTATTGTAGAAGGATATCTGGATGTGCTCCATAGATCTCAAGGACGCTTACTATCACATTCTGATAAGTCAAGAGTCCAGGAGTCATTTACGCTTCCGCCTGGGAACCAGTCATTTCCAGTTCCGAGCACTGCCCTTTGTTCTCACCACAGCCCCCAGGGTGTTCACCAAGTGTCTGGCAGTAGTGACAGCTCACTTGAGAAGTCTAGGATTCCAAGTGTTTCCCTATCTAGACGACTGGCTCCTTACTGCCACCTCTAAGCATCTATTAGTTCGGGCGCTTATGACCACAGTCAGTTTGGGTCATTCACTAGGAATCGTGTTAAATTGGGGAAAATCTGTGCTGCAGCCGTCTCAGCGTATTACCTTTACAGGTGCAGAGTTAGACACAAGAAGAATGCGGGTATTCTTGCCGGTAGAAAGAATTCAGGTCCTGCAGTCTCAGGTTCAAACCTTGTTACCCAGATCACGAGTTCAGGCCAGACTGATTCTGCAGTTATTGGGCACGATGGCCTCGACTATTCTTCTAGTCCCCTTAGCCAGGCTGCACATGCGGGTGCTGCAATGGCTACTGTCGGTTCAATGGTCCTTTCAGGAACTTCCCTTGAACCATTTGGTCCAGATTACGGAAATTTGCCGTCGGGACCTACGTTGGTGGCTGCTTCAGTCCAACCTGGACCAGGGGCGACCCTTTGCCCTTCAGCCTCCCCTCACCACGGTGACCACGGATGCCTCCCAGATAGGGTGGGGGGTCATTATCTGGACAGGTCTGTCCAAGGCACGTGGCAGGCTCACGAAACGCACATACATATCAATATCCTGGAAATGAGAGCAGTGCTACTGGTGTTGCAAGCACTTCATCATGCTCTTCCCTGGGGTACTATTGCGATCCTATCCGACAACATGTCGGTAGTCTGGTACACAAACAAGCAAGGCGGAACCAGGTCCTACTCTCTTTGCCGAGAGGCCATGAGAGTGTGGCATTGGGCGATTTCTACCCAGCGTTTCCTAGTGGCAACGCACATTCTGGGGAAATCCAATGTGATTGCCAGCCCTCACAATGCGAAATGCAGGGAGTTCTTCACTCTGACTCCCTCTCAGGGGCAGATTCCCAGGGATGTTCTAGCTCACAGTTAGCCCCCCGGTCTACTTTACGCCTTCCCTCCGGTTCCCCTTCTCCCGAAGGTGATACAGAAGGCGATTTATCTAGGAAGCAACATGATTTTGATCGCTCCACACTGGCCTTGTCAGGTTTGGTTCCCCTTCCTTCTGAGGTATGCGGTTGAGGGCCCTTGGTTTCTGGACCTGGTGCCCGACCTGTTGACTCATCAGTTGGGACAGTCTTCACCCATCCCTCAGGTCCTTGAGGTTGGCCGCTTGGTTACTCCACTTCCAACCTTAGTCAGAGATAACTCTTTTTCTCCAGACATCATCCACATTTTGTCCTCTTCTCACAAACCTTCCACTATTAAACTGTATTCCAGCAAGTGGAAGAGGTTTGCTCTTTGGGCCCAGCAACAAGGTATAGATCCCCTTACCGCCCCAGTACCTCAGGTTTTAGAATTCCTGGCTTCTTCGTTTTATTTGGGCTCTTCAGTTTCCACAATTAAAGTCCAACTGGCGGCTATCTCTAATTTTCATGTCTCCTTTGAGCCTTCCTTAATGGCAAACAGGCTTTGCAAATCTTTCCTTAAAGGAGCGTGGCTCCTTCGGCCCCCAATAGCCCATCCTGTGCCCCCTTGGGACCTGAATATGGTTCTAGCTTCTTTAACTGCCCACCCCTTTGAACCAGCAGCTACTTGTGATATAAAATTTCTATCTTGGAAAACCGCCTTTTTGGTGGCAATAACCTCTGCCAAGTGGGTCTCAGAGCTTCAGGCTCTCTGTTCTAATCCTCCTTATTTGATCTTTCACAAAGACAGAGTGTCCCTCAAGTTAAATCCCTCTTTCTTGCCCAAGGTAGCATCCCCCTTATGCATTCAACAATCCTTGGAGCTCCCTGTGTTTTTTCCCAAATTCTCCAATAGCGCAGAATATATTTTCCATCAGTTGGATGTTCACAGACCACTGCGATGTTCTTCATCTCACATTGCTGCAGTCCTTACATACGGGTAGTCCGCTGTCCTCGGTCGGCCCGAATACCAAAGTATAAGGCTGACGTCGGTCAAGGCGCTTAAAACTGACATCAGGACGTCAGGGTACAAAAGCGCATGACCGACGTCATATCCTCAGTCTTTTTTGCCGCATGGTCCAATGCAGAAGCAGCGTTGCAAGTGCCGTTAGGCGTTCTGAAATTTTTCGAGTTCGGAGTTTCAGACCGAATCAAAGTTGGCTAAGTACCCCGTTGGGGAATATTTTGTTTTTTTCTTGCCTCTGTGTTTTACCGGATGTCAGAAAAAGTGAATAACTGTATTTCTTGTGGGAAACAGATACCGCATAGGGATTATCATTCTTTGTGTATTCCTTGTCTGGGGCCTGAGCACAACGTTGTTGGGTGTTGCTTTTGTGCTAGGTTCAATAAGCGCACTATTAAGCGAAGGTTAGATTGTGCTAGGCTGGTCTTCGGGAAGCGGTGCAATTATAATATGCCATCGGATTCTCCGGCGCCCGCTTCTTCGAAGAAGCGCAAAGACAAAGCAGTTAAACCCAGGCAAGATGAGTCGTCCGTTCCGGACGCCGGTTCTTTAGAGGCGTCAGTGGAACCGGTGGTTCCGACGGAGGCTTCTCTGGAGTCCCAAGGGGAGACTTTGATATTGCAGGATGTGGCCTCTCAGGAGGCAGGTCAGGCTGAAGGGGCTTCTCAGGTTACACTGCTCCCCTCCCTTCCTAGGGTGGTTAGGCCCTCTCCTTCTGTTTCCAAGGCTTCTCCCAGAGGCAGGCCAGGTTTAGCTTCTGTTGGTGTCACTCCTAGTTCAGCAGGGTCTGTGCCCAAGAAGCACATGCTTAAAATGGCAGAAGATTTGATTACTCTGATTAGAGGTTCTTTGCCCCCTCCTGATAAGAGGCCTAGGGTGGAGCCAGAGTTGGGGAGTTTTGAGCAGGCTTCGGATGTTTCAGAGTCTTTGGCTGAAGACTTGCAGGAGTACTCTCCTTATTCTGATTCTGATGCAGATGATTCGACTCCTTCTGCTTCTCCTCCAGAGGATTTTTCTTTGCAGAGACTCTTCATTCCATGAGGGAACATTTTAAGTGGGAAGGTCAGGACTTCTCTGATTCCAGGAAAAGGCTTAGGGAATTTTTGCTTTTGCCCCAGCATAGGCCCTTGGCTATACCTCCTGTTCTGGATGTTGTGGAAGATGTGTTTGCAGAGGCTTCACTTAATCCTGATTCTCTGCCTCCTGCTCCTGTTAAACCGGATAGGTATTACAGGGTGCCTGAGGCTCATAAATATCTTTATAAGAGTCCTAGGGCGGACCCAGAAACTGCTAGTCAGGGACCTAAGGGTGTCAAGGCCTCTGTTGTAAAAAATCCGGTTCCTCCAGATAGAGGCCAGAGCTTTGGATAGATGGGGAAAGAAAGTCTATACATCTTCTACCCTAGCTATGAGGGCTTTGAATTGCCAGTTTCATATGTTGAAATATCAAAACTATCTTCTTTCTCAATTGAAGTCTAAGGTGGATGCTCTGGCGGAAGGCATTGAGTGTAAAGAGTTACAAGATTTGGTGCATGTTTCAGAGCATGTGGGTAAGCATTCTTTACAATGTGGTTTTGATGCTGTACAGGCCTCGTCTAGGGTGGCTGCCACTGGTTCAGTTCTTCGCAGGCACGCATGGCTGAGGGATCAGAATTTATCTGACCATGTTAAGACAAGGATTTTGGATGCTCCTTTACAGTCTGATGTGTTGTTTGGTTCACCTGTGGAGTCAGTCTTGAAGAAAATGGAAGACAAGGCTAAGTCCATGCAGGCTGTTAAAGATTTTTTGCAAGTACAGCCTCCAAAGTTTAGTAGGAATTGGCCTGCTAAGGGGTGGACGTATCAATCTTATGATTATCAGTCTAGGGGTAGATCTAGACGTGGTAGGGGCAGAGCTCAGAGTTCTTTCAGACCTAGAACAGGGAGTTCACCTGCACAATCTTCGGGTGAGGGCAGGGGCCAGTCCTTTCGTAAACAGGCCCAATGACCTACCTTTTCAGCTGCCAGATCCTTCTTGCCTGGCAGCTCCTTTGGGAGGAAGGTTGGCACTCTTCAAGGAAAATTGGAATTTGATTACCCAAGACAAATGGGTATTGGATATCATACACCGAGGTTACAAGTTTTATTTCCATACCTTGCCTCCTTTCAAAGGCATGCCGGACGTTCCTCCTCGGCAAAGACTAGAGGCTCACAAACAGATTTCTCTGCTACTTCAAATAGGGGCCATACAACCGGTCCCTCTGCCAGAAGTGGGCCTAGGATTTTATTCTCGCCTGTTCCTAGTACCAAAGAAAGGGAACACGTGGAGACCAATCTTGGATTTATCTATCCTCAACACATATCTGGACATTCCCAAGTTCAAAATGTTGACGTTACAACAGCTTTTACCTCTGCTGGGCAAAGTCCACTAGATGGTGACTCTGGATCTCAAGGAGGCTTACCTTCATGTTCCTATCAGGCTCAGTTGCAGAAAGTATCTGCGTTTTCGGGCTGGGACTTCTCATTATCAGTTCTCTGCATTGCCCTTTGGCTTACCTACTGCGCCCAGAGTGTTCACGAAGGTTCTGGCTCCAGTGATAGCTTTCTTCAGGCTAAGAGGAATACAGATCTATCCTTATTTGGACGATTGCCTGATTCTGGCCCAAGGAAAGGACGAACTTCTTCATCATTTACAGTATGTGATAGCAGTGCTAAGATGCCTGGGGTATTCTGTGAACGAAATAAAGTCCAGTCTAGTACCCTCTCAGGACATGTGCTTTCTGGGTGTGAGACTGAATACAGCATCCCAGATGGCCTTTTTGACCCCGGACAAACAAAAGAATCTTTCTCTTTACTTCCATCAATTGTCTCATCAGTCCAGGCTGACTGCAAGGACAGTCCTTCAAGCCTTGGGGTTCATGGCATCTTGTATTCTGGTGCTTCCCAATGCCAAACTGCATATGAGGAAGCTACAATGGTATCTCAAAAATGTATGGACACAGCACTGCCAAGATATGGACACTGTCATTCAGATAATACCTTGCATTCAAAAGGAATTTTTGTGGTGGGCTCAGGAATGTCACCTAAACAAGGGACTCTCTGTGACCCGGCCAGAGGCGAGTCAGATTCTAACGACAGATGCCTCAGACAAAACTTGGGGAGCTCATCTAAATGGAAAGTGGGTGCAAGACACGTGGCCTGCCAGACTTCAACATCTGCATATCAACTTGAAGGAGATGTTAGCAGTCCAATTTGCATTAATAGCTTTCAAGGATTTACTTCTTCCAGGGCAGGTGTTGGTTCTAACAGACAACACAACTGTCATGTGGTACATCAACAAGCAAGGGGGAACGCATTCTTATCCTCTATGCAGACAAGCAATGATTTTGTGGGAGACTGCTCTCAGTTTACAGCTAAATCTTCAGGCAAGGTTTCTGCCGGAGCACAGAACTCCTTAGCAGATGTGTTGAGCAGACAAATTATGGATCCCCACGAGTGGAAATTGGATCCTCATGTGTTTCAGAAATTGACAGTGTTATGGGGAACTCCAGACATAGATCTGTTCGCTTCTCCACTAAACTACCAGCTGCCAAAGTTTTGCACTACAAGGTTTCCTCCCACAGCTTGGAAAGTGGATGCTCTCTCATTCAATTGGAGCAATCTTCATGTGTATGCCTTTCCACCTCTGCCTCTCCTCCCAAAGGTACTCCTGAAGGTCAGACAGGACAAGCCAAAGATGATTTTAATAGCTCCAGATTGGCCTCGACAGCACTGGTACCCGTTACTGAGAAGTCTGGTGCAGGAGCCTCCATGGCCTTTGCCTTCGATTCCACACCTGCTGTCTCAGGAGAACAGTCATTTACTCAATGTCAAACTTCACTCTCTACATCTAACAGCCTGGCATATTCTGTTTTAAACCCTGGAGGGTCTCAGCTTCCACAGCAAGTTTTGAATGTTATTTTGGAGGCCAGAAGGCCTAGTACAAGGAAAGTGTACGCAGATAAATGGAGGAGATTTTTATTTTGGAGTACAGCAAAGGAATTTGATGTTTCTAAGCCTAATTTAAGTGTGGCTCTTCAATATCTTACTGAGTTACCGGACAAAGGTTTGTCCTTCTCCTCTATTAAGGTTCATGCTGCAGCAATTTCTGCTCACTATGACTGTGACCCACCATTGTTTTCTCATCCTTTGTTTAAACAATTCCTTAGAGGGGCAAAGAATATAAGACCCCCACGTAGAGCTCCTACTCCTGTTTGGGATCTCAATTTTGTGTTGGAGAAACTCACTCTACAACCTTTTGAGCCTGCAGCTACTGCTGAGTTGAAATATTTATCATGGAAGACTGCTTTTTTGTTGGCCATTACCTCTGCGAGAAGGGTTTCTGAATTACAGGCCCTTATGGCGGTTGAGCCTTTCTTAATTTTCCATAAGGATAGGGTATCTTTACGTACTAATCCTTCCTTTATGCCTAAAGTGGTTTCTAGTGTGGCTTTAAACCAAACTATTCATTTGCCTACTTTTTATGCAAACCCCCAAAATAAAGGGAAAAGATTTTGCACACTTTGGATATACACAGGCAGTTGCGATATTATTTGAGCAGAACTAAAGGGTTCAGGCAGTCTCAGCAGTTATTTGTTTCATTTGCTTTGGGTTCTCAGGGCAAGCCTGTTTCAAAACAAACTATTTCTAAGTGGATTGGGTTTTGTATTGCTTTCTGTTATTCCCATCATGGTAAGGAGATTCCAGCTGGGATTAGGCCTCATTCCACTAGGGCTACTGCCACTTCTACAGCTTTTTTAAGGGGGTGGCAACTAAAGATATTTTGGAGGCAGCTACTTGGAGTTTAGTGCATACTTTCTCTAAGCATTACCACCTTCCACTTTACTCTAAATCTAGGGCTGGTTTTGCCACTGCAATTTTACAGGGCATTTTGGCAGCTCCTAATGCTTTATAGTTTTGCCATCCTCCCTTACCTCTGCTTTGGGATTCTACCCATATGTAAGGACTGCAGCAATGTGAGATGAAGAACATAGTACAGTTTTGTACCTACCATAAATGTAGATGTTCGAAGATCTACATTGCTGCAGTCCAATTTACCCTCCCTCCTTCCCCTCTGTAGTTAGAGGCGGTTGTGTGGTTTGGGTTGTGAATATTTTAATTATTGTAAATAGGATTAGTGCAGGGGTGGTTGGTTGGTTTTTTGCTGTCTTTTGGTTTTGGCCTTTCTTTTTAGGGCCTTCTGACATCTGGGGCAAGAAAAGACTGAGGATATGACGTCGGTCATGCGCTTTTGTACCCTGACGTCCTGATGTCAGTTTTAAGCGCCTTGACCGACGTCAGCCTTATACTTTGGTATTCGGGCCGACCGAGGACAGCAGACTACCCGTATGTAAGGACTGCAGCAATGTAGATCTTCGAACATCTACATTTATGGTAGGTACAAAACTGTACTTTTTTATTTAAGTAGGACCAATCAGACATGAAAGTCAGATCAGCTTTTTGTCTCTTTTGTGGAAAATAGGTTGGGTCAACCGGTGGCTAAAACCACCATAGCCAAATGGATTAAAGATTGCATCTCCTTCATTTATTCACGGTCCGGCAAAGAGCTACCTTTCCCAGTCAGGGCTCATTCTACCAGGGCAATAGCTACTTCTGTAGCATTCACTCCAAATTATCGATAGATGATATCTGTGCGGCCGCTACCTGGACTTCTCCACACACCTTCATTTCTCATTACAAGGTAGATGTGGCTTCTCTGGGTAGAGCTTCCTTTGGTTCCACAGTTCTCAGGAATGTTTTCCAATGAGCCACCCGGGATTTAGGTGCTAGGGACGCTGTCCTATCAGTTATGAATGTAGGCGAGATAGGATCCCATTACATCTTTTAGTTATGTACTTACCATAACTTCTGATGTATGGGATCCATCTCACCTACATTCATACATACCCGCCCTCCTTCCCCCTTCCCATTGGATTTAGAGGGAATGTTGCTACTTACTGAGTTTTTCTCTTGAAGGACTTTAGTTTGCTAGAGTTGCTGGTATGTCTCTGTGTCTGGATGTAGGTATGAAAGCGAACAAACAAGATCTGGGGAAGCAGGCGTGGTGCATTCTGGGATAAGGGGTAGCCCAGCCAATTAGAGACTTCGTTCTACTATATAGTGGCCGATGGATCGGCTCCAAACCCATCAGTTATGAATGTAGGCGAGATGGATCCCATACATCCGAAGTTATGGTAAGTACATAACTAAAAGTTATGGTAAGTACTTAACTTCTTGTTTTGGTGGCTATCACTTCTGCCATTGGAGTCTTAGAACTTCAGGCCCTTTTGTGCAATCCCCCATACTTAATTTTTCACAAGGATAGAATTGCACTTCAAACTAATCCTTCCTTTCTGCCCAAGATAGTCTCCGAGACTAATATTAAGCAAACTCTACAGTTACCAGTCTTTTTTCCAAATTTTTCAAACAAGGGAGAATATGGTATCCATTTACTTGACGTGCACAGACAACTACATTTTTATCTTCACAGGACTAAAGCTTTTAAAAAATCAAACCAACTTTTTATGGCATTTTCTTATCTCCATTTAGGTAATCCAGTTTCTAAAGTTACCTTGGCCAAATGGTTTAGAGACTGCATTACATTCATTTATCATTCTAAAGGACTCCAGCTTCCAAAAACAGTTCAAGCCCATTCTACAAAAGCAGTAGTTATGTCTGCAGTCTTTTATGCCAGAGCTTTTAGATGACATTTGTGCAGCAGCCACTTGATCTTCTCATCATACTTTTATCACTCGTTACAAATTGGATTAGGTCTCAAGAAGTCAAGCATCCTTTGGCTCTGTGGTGCTTAGGAATATTCTTCTGTGAGACCTTCCAAAGATAAAGTAGCTAGGGAGTCTGTCCCACTGTCAAGGAATGGGTGAAGATTGACAACATCAGATAAAGAAGTTGTGTCTTACCATAACGTTCCATCTGTGTTGCTGATCTTCACCAATCCTTGACATCCCCAACCTCCTTCCCCCATCCTGAGACTCTTACTAGACCGACATTGGCCCTTGGCTAGTTTGACCTTAAGGACTCGTATTTGGTCTCCGTTGATCTAACTATCATGCATCCATGACCTTTCACGTCTGACTGCCACTCCTTAGCAAACTCTATCTGAGAGGAGCATTATGGGTAGAGCCTAGCTAGAGAGTTTGGAAAGTGCGAGCTGAAGTAAACAGCCGTCTCAGTTCTGAGGTTCGGAACCAAACCCACTGTAAAGGACTGGTGAAGATCGACAACACAGATGGAATGTTATGGTAAGACATAACTTCTTTTTACTTTAAGAATTGTTTTAAGCAACAAAGGTGACAGGTCCTTGTATCATAATGGGTGCCCACAAATACCTCATAATTTGTTTGCTTGATGTACTGGAATGTTGTCGGATTAAGTATCCTTACATCTGAAGTGTGATTGCTTTGTGTAAGATGTTATTTGACCCTCTACCACCACCACCAGTCTTTGAAAACTGAACCGATTGATCATTTTGACCCATACATCTTACTATCCCTTACAGCTCTAACAAAAGGAAGAAAACTGTCCGAGTTTACACCCATCACAAAGAGCTCATCATCAGGCAAAGTGAAGTAGGCAATTGTTAAATTGTTTTTTACGTAGGAAATTATTAAATTATTTTTTTTACAGAAATATAAATCATGGCATATGGTGGTTTGTGCTGCAATGCAATTTTCTACTTTGCCACTCCTAATATATTTGGACCGTTTTTTAATGAAAAAAAAACACCTTTATAATTTATTTTAAAAAAAGAGGCCCCAAAATTATGTAATGCCCAGTGACATAAGGGAAAGCTTAGGGTGAGATGTGCTGTACAATTTCATTGATAACCCATGCACATGCTCAGATATGCATCCATTAGTCATTTAAAGCACATTTTCTCCACATGAATACTACCTTGATGTCACTGGTCACAAACATCAGCAGATAGGGTAGGAAAAATGTACAGCAATGAAGGCTGTAGTAAGAATGTGAGATAAAAATAATGGGGGAAATGCATCACTGTGCTATGGGACACAATTTGCTGTGGTGCAAAAGGAAGTGTTCCATCTGTAACAAAATAGTTAAAGCATTTCAGAATACATTAAACATTTGTAAAGGCTCCTGTCTCCATAGGCAGATCTCCTAGAGCACTGTGAAATTAAATGTAGCAAATGTAAGCCTGAACATATAAATTGTCACACCACATATGTTTGTCTGGTAATCTGAAGCTATAATTAAAAAGAATGTAGTGCTAGAAAAACAAAAACTATTACCAATAATTCCAATGATAAAACCAGGCTTACTAATGTGGGAAACAGAAGAATATGCTTGGTAAAGAAACATTTTATCCAAAGTGACCTCAAAATCAGTTAATGGTATGCTGCGCTCAACAAAGTTGAGCAAACAGATGAAAATTAATCTAAGCAAGATAAGAAAGTGCTGATTTGTCAAAGAATAATTTAGAAGTGAAACAACTATTTCTAATACAGTTGAACAGAAGTTTGCTTTTGGCACTAAAGCAAAAGAAGTTCTTAAAAAGATGGAGGAAAAAGCTAAATCTATGCAAACTGTTAAAGATTTCCTGCAGGTACAGGCACCTAGATTCAGTAGGCTTTGGCCTTCAAAAAACTGGTCCTTTCCAGTCCATCCCAGACCTTCTCAAGTCCAAACCCAGGGGCAGCAGACCACCAAGACTACAGTCTCAGGGTATGCACAGATCTAAACAATGGAGTGCTCTCATCTCAAAAACAAGGAGTGGTAAGCCACCCTCTTATGGAAAAAGTTCACAATGACTTGTCCTTTATCCTTCCCAGCTATGCCCAATTACTTGCACCCCTAGGAGGAAAACTCACCCTGCATGCAAAAAACTGGGAGTACCCAGGACAGATGGGTCTTAAACATTGCATCCCAGGGATACAGATTCTACTTCCACTCACTGCCAACCCCAAGTGGGTTAACAGACCTCCCCCCCAAACCAGTGGGCAGAGGCCCAAAACAAGTACTTTCTCTTCAGTGTCAGGGCTATTCAATCTGTTCCAGCAGAGCAAAGGGGACAGGGTTTCTACTCCAGACTCTTTCTGGTGCCCAGAAAAGAAAACTCTTGGCACCCTATCCTGGATCTGTCAATTCTCAACACCTTCCTGGTGGTACCAAAATTCAAAATGCTTACTGTCCAACAGCTCCTTCCTATACTAGCCATGGACTCTTGGCTGGCCACCCTAGACTTAAAGGAAGCTTATCTGCACATCCCCATAAGGGAATCTTGCAGGAAATATCTACGTTTCAGGGCAGGCTGTATGCACCATCAGTTCTCTGCACTTTCCTTTGGCTTATCTACTGCGCCCAGGGTATTCAAAAAATGCCTGGCTCCAGCCATTGCATACTGCAGGCAGAGAAAATTTCAAATTTACCCATACTTGGATGATTGCCTGATTCAGGCAGACAGTCAGGAATTGCTTCTTCAGCACATGACATTTGTAAAGAGACTCCTAACTTCTTTGGGGTATACCATCAACGAAACGAAATCACATCTGGTACCCAGCCAAAAAATTGTATTTCTGGGAGCAAACTTGAACACAACTTCCCAGATGGCATTCCTCACTCCAGAAAAACAGGTTTATTTGACTAACTACAACTTACTGGCCACCCAAACCTAGCTATTTGCAAGAAAAATACTGCAAACCCTAGGGTTCGTGGCCTCATGCATTCTCCTAATTCCATAGGCAAGACTCCATATGAGGAAACTTCAATGGTACTTAAGTCTGTGGTGTCAGCAATCTCAGGACCTGGAAACAGTGATTCCTATCATTCCTTGCCTAAGGACAGAGTTCCTTTGGTGGGCAGAGACCTGCTACCACAAAGAGGGACTCCTTTTCACTCAACCCCCTGCTGCCCAAACCCTGACAATAGATGCATCAGACTATGCATGGGGGGCTCACGTGGCAGGCAAATGCGTTCAAGGCAAATGGAGGCCAAGAGAAATGCACCTGCATATCAATCAAAAAGAAATATCAGCTGTACAGAATGCATTGACAGCCTTCAAACACTTATTCTTCCAGGACAACTCTTGATAAAGACAGACAACACCACAGTTATGTGGTACATAAACAGGCAGGGGGGAACTCATTCCTGCCCACTCTGCAGGTTAGCCATGGCTCTGTGGAACACAACATCAAAAAGAAGCTCCTGCATGGTGGGAAATGCACGGCTCAAAAGGAACTCAGGAACAAAACAAAAATGAGCCAGCATACAGTGAGAACCTGAAAAACTTTAATGGTTAAATAACCATAAAAACAACAAAAAATATCACCACAGACCGGTTTCGGACGGATTAATACACAGCCTTCATCAGTGTGAGACAAAAAAGAATAATTATTGAGACTTAAATAAACCCATCTAAAATCTGATTGGTTGTGTCAAAATTGTTCATTAAGACCAGGTGGGAACAATCCACCCAGTTTCACAATCCATTTTTTCTCTTTAGTGTTTAAAATGGAGTGCCACCCTGTCTTGTTACATCTGTTACCTTTGATAATATCAATGATCATAAAAGAGAACTTGGCAGAATGGTGAACCATATGATGTTTGTATAATGCATTGTTAGCCCTTTTGTTTTTAATATTGCTAATGTGTTCTGATATTCTGATTCTCATTGGTCTAGATGTTTGACCAACATAAAATGAACCGCATTGACATGTAGCCAGATAAATAACCCAATCACTACTGCAATTTGCAAAAAACTTGAGATCATACACTAATGAGCAATTTCTGCTAGAAAATTGTTTGGATTTAGTTATCCTGTCACAGTTGGTACAGTGGCCACAAGGGTAACGACCTATTAATGGTTCCCCTGTCAAAGTAGTCTGCAAAACTTGTGGTTGCTGAACCGTGGGATCATGTTTGAAATGGTTGAAACAAGAACCAAGGTTTTTCCCTTTGCGAAATGAAAATAAACATTTGTCAGGTATAATACTTTCGACTTCATGGTCATATTGTTCATCTTATATCTACACCCAGTTCCTTCTTGTATTCTACTAGGACATTACTGATTTTTTTGGTCTGGTTTTTATGGCAATAACATCACGTTATCTTTCAAACCATCTCCATTGTGGACTTTGGTCGCTTTTTGGAAAATAACTTTATGCTTACCTCCAAACAAGGGCAGTTTCGTATTTTGATATCAAGTGATACATTTGCTTGGGATCATATATTTCTTTATATTGGATCTAGATTCAATTATTCAGACACTTGTCATCATTTCAACTAGCCATTATATATTTTGCTTTCATGTTCTGTTTCTTCAGACTGGTTTTTACCATAATTTTCATTGTGGACTTTGGTCGCTTTGGTATAAACAATTTTATTCTATTTTTTTCATAAGGGCAGCCTTGTTTATTTGAATCCAGCGGCATATTTTTTTGGGTCTGTATACTTCATTATATTAGATCAGGACATTATTACAAGGACATTTGCCAGCTATTGCTGATATTATACTTTTTACATCTATGCTCCATTATAAGCGACTATATCAGTCTGAGGGGCAATTCAACACCGGAAGGTGGAATACCCATTTATGAACACGCAGGCTAATCTCTTTTCTATTAGTTATATGTTTTTGATTATCCAAGTGTATATAACTGTTGGCCATTTACAACTTTTGTCAGGCAAATGTTCTTTTGTAATGCTCTGTGCAATTTTCAACTGACCTTGTCAATGATATATTTTATTTGCTATTATAAGAATAGTTGATTGTCTGCATTTTACACTGATTTTGACATTTTCAGTTGGATTCATCTGTCAGTATATATTTCCTAGTTCAGTTTGGGCAAAGTTTAGGTACAATTTTCTTATATTCCTTTTGAGATTCAACATACATTATATCTGGACCTTTATCATAATAATTTTATGGTTGAGGTTTATTGTAACCTTTTTCCAGGGCATTTACTAACCATCCAACATTATATAGTTTCATGTAGGGCATTTTTTCCACAAGTTCTATGGTGTGCTATTGCTGTTGTATTGACCAGTTACAAGTCATTTTCCTTTCTAGCATTATATTTTTTTTCCATTTTGACCTTGGCCATACCAAAATTTTATTCCTACTTGCTGGTGCAACGACCTTCTAGGTATTGACACAGGGACACAGCTCATATTTATACAATCACCTATATAAGTCTGTTTCTTGCTGAGGCTGTCATTGTCCCTTTCACATTATTTCTATTTGCTGGCGTAGTTTCATACTATCATTGCCAGCGTTCTTCTTTTTTCCAATATGGACATTTCAAGTTTAGTAACAAAATTATCTGCTGATGGGGAGGACCTAAGGGCATTTGGCCTAGGTTCGGTCTCAATGGATAACCCCAGCAGTTTAGTCCAACCGGACTCTGAAGCTAATTGTGCACTAGCTTTTGAACAGTTACACAAACATCTGAGAATACTCAGATCAAACATTTGGCACTCTAAATTGTTCAAGGCCTATATGGCAAAAGGGATCACCCCCAGAGGTCTTAGAATACGTATCCAACCCCATGTTGGGACTGCTGATCAGGAATTGACAGAACAGTGGTCTACAATACAACAGCAGGCAACCATGTCCTTTGTGGATGCCTTATCTAAGTTTCATGACAGAGTTATTGATTCAGAAATTGAAATTGTTACCAAGCTGGCGGATGATGTGAAATGTTTTGAGGGTGAAACTTTTTTCACCAAACAATTGAATAAAATTGCCACTGATCTGAATAATCTAGAGGAACAATTGCATACAAGGAAAATCAAAAAATTTCAGAGGGATCAGAGTGACTATCAGAGTGCTAATCCTTTTGCTAACAACATCAAACAAGTTAGATTTACACCTAGTTCTACCCCTAAGAGAAAAAAGGCCCCGTTCCATCCTCAAAAAACCTGGTGCAATATCAGGGTCTTCCACTGAGGATATTTCTTCTGGGACTGACAATGAACTAACAGTCAGTTTCAGGATTACCGACTCCCAAAAGGACACCGGGCCAAATCCCTTTAGGTCCAGATACAAACGGGGGGGGCAGGAAACATAGAAAGCATAAACAACATACAAGGTCTGTTGAAAATGGTCATGCAGAAATAAATGTCAACAACAATGTTTAAAATTTGTCAGACTTTGTTTTAACACCCACTCAATTGTCCGTCTTGAATAAAGGTCTCTCTTGTATCTGGTTTTATGATTTCTGAGGAAATATTAGCTCAAGATGTGGTATCATTTTGCAGAAATTTAAATCTCAAATTGTATTTTGGTGATTCTGGTAACTACAATGCAGATAGATTTGTATATCACAAATCTTCATTTAATCCACCTATGCATCCATTGGTACATCAGTTCCAAAATAGCATTCTCAAAGATCTTCATTTTTCAGGATCTGATGTACGTTTGAAACCTAATAATATTTCTTTGGCTGAAAAGGAAGCTATTTTGGAACTTCAAAATAACAAAAACATTGTTATCATTACTGCGGATAAGGGCGGGGCTGTTATTCTCAGTTGGTGTGATTATGATCATGAAGCCAACAGACAATTATCGGATGAGAGATATTACTCCTTCATGACCATTAACCCCACTTTCAGATTTCAGAAACAAATTGAAGAAGTTTTATTTTGGGCTAGGGATGAATTTATCATTACCAATGAGTCTGTGCAACAACGTCTGGTACATGACCCTGCTACTTAATACATTTATTTCCTACCCAAAGTTCACAAGGATCCCTCCAAGCCCCCTGGCAGACCCATTGTTTCTGGAAGAGGTTACATTACTGAACCACTTTCATTATTTCTCACCAAACATCTCAAGCCATTACTTGGCTCAATACGTTCTAGATTACATGACACCACCAACTTTCTACAGATTATCTCTGACAGTCAGTTGGAAGAAGATTGGTTGATGTGCACTCTTGATGTTTGTGCATTATACACGAACATCCCTCATCAAGCTGGTTTGGAAGCTCTGGCCTATTGGTTAGACAAAGCTGGTTTATATCAACCTTCTTTCAATTCATTTTTGGTGGAACTAGCTAAATTTGTTCTTACAAGTAACGTCTTCTTTTATCAAAACAAATGCTATTGGCAAACCAAGGGCACCGCAATGGGGGCCTCATTTGCCCCTATCTATGCGGACCTTTTTACAGCTTATGTAGAAAAAAGTATCATATATGATCCCCTTAACAACTCTTTCCTGGAATACATTGACATCTGGAGACGTTACTTAGATGATTGTTGGTTGGTATGGAAAGGTGACACCATTGGTTTATATGACTTTATATCTTACCTCAACAACAACATTTGGGGCCTAGAATTCACTGTTCATTATGACAAGAATACCATTACTTTTTTAGATGTTTCCATTACCAGACTATCTGATCATACTTTAAGCACATAAGTATACAGGAAGCATCCTGAATACAACACCATCCTTCATGCTTCGAGTTTCCATCCCCCACATGTTGCACACAATATTCCCAAATCACAATTTATTTATTTATTTTATTTATTTATTTTATTTTACATTTGTTAACCGGGAGAGTCCGACTGGATACATGTCCATTTTCAGCGGAGGCCCGGGGAGAAAAGCTCCAAGTACATAACAGACATATGAACATTGTTAATGCAAAAAAAAAGGAAGATAGTTGAGTTCTAAATACAATATAAAGATACATCACATCTTGGGGGAAAAAAAACAACAGCAGCATATAAAAAAAATCATAGGTCAGTTACAAAGGCGAGGCGCCTTGTTAAAAAGTGGTTAAGGATAGTGAGGTAAGAGAAGGGTAAATGATAGTGGTTAATCAGGTTTGGAACAGGGACATTGCCAGAGATTATTGAGATGGGGTTTAAGCTTTTTTTTGAATTGTAGGAGTGAGGGTTCCGAGGTGAGCATGGTCGGTAGGGAGTTCCACATTTTACCTACAAAGTTTGAGAATAGAGAATCCCCAGCAGAATTATTGGCTTTGGTAGTTTGAGCTAAGATCTTATTGGAGGAGCGTAAAGATTGCAGGTTAATATAGGGATGAATGATGTTTTTCAGAGCTGGTGTTTTCTCTGGGTGATGCAGTATCTGGTGAGCCGTTTTGAGTTGGTTGAAATGGAGTTGGCTGGAAAACTCTAACCACCCTAGTTGCTTCAAGTTAGTGCAGGGGTGCGTTCTAAAGGTGGAATTTGTGGCAAATCTAGCTATGTGATTGTAACAAGAAGCAAGTTTGTTAAGGGTTGTCTTGTTTAGGTTTGTAAAGAGGGGGGAGGCATAGAAAAGAGTTGATAGTAGGTGTGTGCTGACAATTGTAATTTTAGCATGAGGAGTGAGAAAGTGTTTTACTTTATAGAGAGAATTTATCTGGATGAAACGCATCTGTTCTCAAGACTCCTCATTTCAACAACAACGTAAGGATCTTACTGATAGGTTCAGATAGAGAGGTTATGGCATGGGTTATGTTTCAAGTGCAAGTAATCTGGTTAATTCCTTAGACAGGCAGAATTTATTAAACTATAAGTCACATTCAAACACAAATTCTGCTCCACTTGGGTTCATTACTACTTATGCCAGGAATTCTGACCAGTTAATACAAAGTGTGAACAGGCATTGGAACATATTACAATATGACCATGAAGTCGAAAGTGTTATACCTGACAAATGTTTGTTTTCATTTCGGAAAGGGAAAAACCTTGGTTCTTGTTTCAACCATTTCAAACATGATCCCACGGTTCAGCAACCACAAGTTTTGCAGACTGCTTTGACAGGGGAACCATTAATAGGTTGTTACCCTTGTGGCCACTGTACCAACTGTGACAGGATAACTAAATCCAAACAATTTTCTAGCAGAAATTGCTCATTAGTGTACGATCTCAAGTTTTTTGCAAATTGCAGTAGTGATTGGGTTATTTATCTGGCTACATGTCAATGCGGTTCATTTTATGTTGGTCAAACATCTAGACCAATGAGAATCAGAATATCAGAGCACATTAGCAGTATTAAAAACAAAAGGGCTAACAATGCATTATACGAACATCATATGGTTCACCATTCTGCCAAGTTCTCTTATGATCATTGACATAATCAAAGGTAACAGATGTAACAAGACAGGGTGGGACTCCATTTTAAACACTAAAGAGAAAAAAATGGATTGTGAAACTGGGTGGATTGTTCCCACCTGGTCTTAATGAACAATTTTGACACAACCAATCAGATTGTAGATGGGTTTATTTAAGTCTCAATAATTATTCTTTTTTGTCTCACACTGATGAAGGCTGTGTATTAATCCGGCCGAAACCGGTCTATGGTGTTATTTTTTGTTGTTTTTATGGTTATTTAACCATTAAAGTTTTTCAGGTTCTCACTGTATGCTGGCTCCTTTTTGTTTTGTTCTGTGGAACACAGCCTTGAGCAATCAAGTGCACCTGCAAGCTCAATTCCTGCCAGGCAAACAAAATTCACCGGCAGATGACTTGAGCAGAAATCTAATGGACCCACACTAGTGGAAACTGGAACCCAACTCATTCAAGCTTCTAATCCACAGGTGGGAGACACCAGAGGTGGACCTCTTTGCCCCCCCCCCCCCAGAACCATCAATTGAGCACATTTTGCACCAATACTCCACGGTGGTGGTGCTGCTGTCGTTTCACAGTAAGACGCTGTATGGTTCGACTCTCAGCTAGAGCGTCTTCTGCATGGAGACATGCGTGAATGGGCGTACCTTCGTTGAAGGTTGTGCGTTAGGGCTGGCAACTCAGCATGTAAAAATCAACTGCCAATCATTAGTGGACTGGAGTTCTGCTGTGGCGACCCCTAACTGGGAAAAGCCGAAAGACACAACTCCCCACAGCCAAACATGGAAAGTGGATGCCCTATCCTTTACATGGGAAAAACTCTTAATCTATGCCTTTCCCCCTCTGCCTCTCCTCTTGAAAGTACTACTCAAGATCAAATAGGACAGGCCAAGGACAATCCTGATTGCACCAGACTGGCCATGCCAGCACTGGTACCCACTTTTACACAGTCTGACAGCAGTGCCACCCTGGCACTTGCATCAGACCCCCCCTCTCTGCTGTCCCAGTAGGAGGGCCAGATTTTGCACCCTCAGCTGCAAACCCTGAACCTAGCAGCCTGGCTCATTCCGTGAATACATCACCAGCAGCCCTCCGCAGACAGGTGCTGGATGTCATCCTTGAGGCCAGGTGGCCTAGTACTAAGAAATTTTATTCAGAAAAGTGGAAAAGATCCTGTTCTTGGAGCCAGTCTCGGGGAAACGACACAACCATGCCCACCTTATCTCAAATCCTAGATTACTTAGCAGAACTGCTCCACAAAGGCCTATCCCTCTCTTCAGTTGAGTCATGCCTCTGCCATCTTGGCTCATTACAATACTGAGCCACACCTCTTCTCTCACCCTCTGGTCAAACAGTTCTTGAGAGGCGCTAACAATCTAAGACCCCTGAGGAGAGCTCCTACTCCAGCCTGGGACCTTAACTTTGCACTAGAGAAGCTCACGCTTCCCCCCTTTGAGCCTGCTGCTACAGCAGAGTTAAAATTCCTCTCTTGGAAAACAGCCTTACTTCTAGCCATCACTTCAGCAAGAAGAGTGTCTGAGTTGCAGGCCCTTATGGCTGTGGAACCCTTCATTATCTTCCATGTGGACAGGGTTTCTCTCAGGGCTGACCTATCATTTATGCCCAAGGTAGTATCCAGTGTGGCTTTAAACCAATCCATCCATTTATCAACCTTTTTCCCTCATCCACAGAATAAAGGGAAAGGGATCCTGCACTCCTTGGATGTGCACAGGCAGCTCAGGTTCTACCTTGACAGGACTAAACCTTTCAGAAAATCTGACCAGCTGCTGGTCAACTTTGCTACAGGGGCAGAGGGCAAGGCCATTTCATAGCAAACCATCTCCAAATGGATGGCACACTGCATCCATTTCTGCTACAAACACCATGGAAAACCTACCCCACAGGGATCAGAACCTATTCCACTAGGGCTACCTCAACCTCTACAGCATTTCTCAGGGGAGTCCCTACCAGGGGCATCCTGGAAGCTGCAACTTGGAGTTCTGTACACACCTTCATGAAGCATTACCAATGTGCCTATCTTTTCTAAATCCAGAGCTGGATTTGCTACAGCAGTCTTGCAAGGCCAGGTAGCCAGCCCTAATACTTCTTGACTTTCTCCACCCTTCCTCAGCTTTGGGAATCAACCCAGGTGTGATGACTGTAACAGTGAAACACGAAGAACATAGTACAGTTGTGTACACTTACCATAAATGTAGATGTTAGTGTATTCACTGTTGCAGTCCTGGTTACCCTCCCTCCAGCCTCCTGACTTTTCTATACTTTCTACCTATCCTCTTTTTGGCCATATGTTATGGCAATGGTATTTACTTTTTACTGAAGGTGTTCCACACCATGTAATTGCTTCCTATTTTGGGGGCTTCTGACATCTGGGGCAAGAAAAACCAATGTAATGGCATTGGCTGCATGTTTTATACCCCTGACCTCCTGACATCATGGAAGAGGTGACAGCATCCGATGCAGAAATTCCAAGACTCTGGTATTTGGGCCGACTGAGGGCTACCTGCAGGCAGATAACCCAAGTGTTATGACTGCAACAGTGAAAACACTCGAACATCTACATTTATGGTAAGTGTACACAACTGTACTTTCTGTTGATTGTGGTAATGAGGTTGAGGTCTCTGGAGTGTGTGGTGCAGAGGGGATTGGGATTTCTTTAGATGTAGCATTTCTAACAGAGCTAAGTCAGACATGGCTTTGTAAGTCGAGCAGAGCTCACCTGTAAGTAGGCAATATGAGACAGAAAATAGTTGGAGTTTTTTGAGTCTGTTCATATAGGACAAGTGTTTAAGGCGTAGGATCCTCTGTGAGGTACTTTTGCGGCCTTTCCAGTTGTTGCAGATGTCTAGTGAGGTACATGCCAAATGAAGCATTGTACTAGATGATTGGCTTGATGAGGGAAGCCAATGAATTCTTTCTTCCTGGATGCAAAACCCTTCGTAATGAGATGTGCCACATAGGAGTTTCCGACCACAGTGGCAATATGGTGCTCAAAAGAGAGGTTGCTGTCAACCTGTGTTCAGTGGACTACCATCGATGTGGTAATTCATGGGAACTGGGCTTTTCCCAAAGGGGATGGCAACACATTTTTTGGCATTGAGCTTAAGGCTATGGTTCTGACACCAGTCGTTGGTCTCAGTGAGGCCTTTCTGTAGGATGTCAACATCACTTGGGGAGGTAATAATAGATCCCAACTTGCAATCGTCTGTGAACTTTGTCAGCCAGAGTCCCTTCGTGTTGGCCTAGACTTCAGAGAAGTAGATACCAAACATTAAAGGACCCAGGACTGAACCCTGTGGGACTCCACTTGTGACTAGTCGGCAGTCTGACTTGGAGTCTGGTACTTTCACACTCTGGGTTCTATGTGTGAGTCAATTTCCAACCCACCTAGTTATTTATGGGTTGATGCCTGGCTTAGTACATTTTTCATTATTCCTGAGTGGGGAAATTGTATCAAAGGCGTTGACCAGATCAAGGTAGGCTGTATGAACCACCTTGCCTTCATCCACAGCTCTGGTGACTGACTCAAAGAAGTCAACCAGGTTGAGCAGGCATGATCTACTCTTCACAAAACCAAACTGTGTGTGATGCAAAGTTTACAGATTCCCTTTATCCTTGCTTATTAGTTCCATGATGATGCATTCCATAGCTTTTCATTTCAGACTCGTCAGGCTAATGGGGTGATAGTTCCCAGGGATTGTAGTCACTCCTCCTTTGTGGAGAGGGATGACTCTAGCAGTGCACCATTTGGTAGGGACAAAGCCTGAGCTGAGGTTGTGATTGAACAAGGCACACAGGTGAGGTGCCAGTTCACTCTTTAGTTCATGTAGAACATGGCCAGAGATATTGTCAGGTCCCAAAGGAGCTGTATTCTTGGCCTTGGACAGGGCTGTTTTAACCTGTGCATCAGTAATACTGTGTCCCTCGCAATCTACTGGTATTGTGATTAGTCCTTTTGGGGGGAGGGGTAAAGTTGTGACTTGATCTGTTGGCCAGTGTATTGGCAATATCTGTTGACTCTGTATAGGTGGTACCATTCTCCAGTAGCTCAGAGCAAATCTGGGTATTGCTGTGGAGATTCTTTGCATAACTATAGAAGGCCTTGTGGTTGTCTTTACCATCTGCTGTAATTCTGTTTTCATCGCTAGCTTTAGAGGATTTGATGAGGGATCTCAACTTTTTGTTGAGACTGATAAGGGAGTTTTTCCAGTCTTGGGACTTAACCTTATTCCGCATCAGTTTCCCCCTACTTTTGTAGAGTTTGTTTATGGCAGGGGACCACCAGATTGGCTTCCTTTTTTTGGAGGTGATCATCTTGGTTCTGTTGGGTATGGTGAGATCCACACATTTGTGTACGTGTTCGTACAATGCACTGGTGTATGATTCAGTGATCATGCAACTATTCTCCATTTGCATGGGTGCCATGCAGTTAGCCACCTCTATTTTCAGGAGCCTTAAGTTAGCTTTGGAGAAGTTTTTTATGGTGGTTACCTTTTCTGGGAGGTTTGGGAGGGATGTGGATTTCCAAGGTGATTCGTTTGTGGTCGGCTCTAACCAGGGAGGAGTAGACTATTGGTGTAGAGCAACGATCATCCATGTTAGTAATGACCAGGTCAAGGATGTTGCTACCTCTAGTTGAGGGCAAGAATGAGCTGGTCCAGGGCATTCAAATTAATGAATTCCAGGAAACATTGGGCAAGTGCATTGGTACATCAATAGCTTTCCCAGTTAATGGAGGGGTAGTTGAAGTCACCCAGTGTATGAGAATGTTAGGTTGGACCCTAATATTCTCCAGGGTGCTTAGGAATGTGGAGTGCAAATCTAGGGACATGGTTGGGGACCTATAGCAGGCTACAACCAGAATTGCCATCTTAACCAATGTTTACTGCACCTGAGGTATCTCTGGATATGTTATGTTGGGCTACCAGTGTGGTGTACGTGCACCCTTTGTGAATATGGAAACACCACCGCCTTTGGAGCTTTGGTCCAAATCCTGTGGCTGAAAGGTGTGGAATGAGTTGCAGTGCGGGGGTGCTTTCTGTTGCCTTGAACCAAGTCTCTGTTACAGCACAAATGTTGATGTTCTCCATTTTAAGGAGTGCTTCGAGTGAGTGCATTTTGAGATGTAGACTTCTAACGTTGAGCAGCATGACCCTCCGACTGCATTTTTTTGTAGCTGTTGTGGTGGTAATTTGGTCTTTGGAAACACTGCCTAAAAAAGAGACTATAGGGGTGGCAAAAGCCTTTGCCAGTATCCGGAAGACCAGGGGTGACAGATGCAGGCCATCTCTGACAAAGCATCGAGGTCTGTCAGTGATGTCATCCCAGGCAGACAGATATTGGATCCCCTTAGAATGACACCAGAAATTTAGCCAATTGTTGAAATCAATCATTTTGCTGGTATTTATTTTTCACTTCTGCCTGGTGTATAGTAACTAATCTTTTTCCACAAACACACTTTTAATACTTTGTCCTTTTACTACAGTTTTGTCAGGATCAACTCTTTCTGCAGGTAGGTTTGCATCTTTACTAATACAGGTCTTGGCTGTTTTCTCATAGCAAGGACTGGAGCATACACATGGTGTGCTCTTAACAGATCCTGCTGTGGAAAACCAGTCCAGTTGCTTATTTGTGCCTCCATGAAATTCATACAATCTGCTCCTTCTAGTTTCTTTGGTAGAGCAGAATATCATACCATTTTTTTTTTAAATCTCTTCTTGAGCAGTTTCATACTCAGACTTTTCTTCATTCCACCCTCTGAATTTTTGCAGTTTTTCAGCTAATCTAAATATAAGGGTAAGGCTTCCTCCATTTTCCAGCCTTTTGTTATTTGAGTTGATAAACCCCTTCAATGTTTCATTTATTTTAATCAGCTCTGAGCACATTTGACTTTTTCCTCTAGATTACTGGGAGCCATGTCTTGCACCAAAGCTGGAGCTTTTGAATGGCTTATTGCTAAAAACCTACATGATTTTTCATGGTTAGTGTTTTCTCTTCACCTTTTATAAGTCATTTTATTTCAGGCTCTTTAGTTTCTTCTTTGCTGGCATTCAGTTAGTGTATTTTAATATCAGGTATCTGAAGTTGCTAAAGGGGACAGTGCTCTTTGCTCTTGTCTTTTCTTTCTTTTTTCACACTAGGAGAGTTGAAGCAAAGCTGCTGGTCAGTGTGCAAAACTTGCTCCTTTTCCTTTTGATCTCATATAGTTGAGTATGGGAGATTATAATCCTCCGTTACAGTTCTTTATTCCCTTCTAAAGTCAGATGCACATTCAACGGTTTTTATACAAGTCGTTTTGCAGGAGTTGCTCCATCATCAGAGGTTCTTGGTGCAACCACAGGAAAAACAATGGAGGACCCATCATACCGCTCAACCTCTTAAGAGCAAAAAATCTGGACAAAGCCTAAAATGATGGGGGACAGATAGGGACAGATTTTAAATATTGCTCTTGCAAACTTAGAAAGTTAACAGAATAATAGGTTTTGCATTAGCATGAATTTTCTGAAGGATTTGGAGTCTTAAACTCAAATGTTTGTCATTATTTAATTACTTCAATCCTCAGCTATTTTCCAGAAAAGTACACATTTTAGGAGGAACACACCAAAAATCTGGACATCTATGAAAATCTGTGCAGTTGAGAGGTATGAGACCCATCTAAGCTCTCTCCAGCCTGAACAGATATGTAGCCCTAAACTTCTGGGTGTTCATCTTGCAGTAGCTCCGTTTTTTACTTTTACGGGATACCATCATGTATATGAAGGATCAATCCCTTGTCACAAAGCTTACAGCCAGGTATCTCAGGTTCACAGTAGGAAGCTTTTAATGTTCAGTTCATTTCCCTGATATTTTGCCCTCCTTTTGCTCCCAGAGTTTTTAAGTGCTTAGCTCCAATCCTTGCACACCTAAGTATTAACGTACGTCCTTACCTGGGTGACTGATACAGGTGTGCTGCATAGAAGAGTTGCAGAGGGCTCTCGGTATCATTTGTTTGTTTTTTTTATTCTAGACATGTCTGAGTCTTTTGGGGTCAACTGCATCTCCTTTGCATTAGAAGACTTTCCTAGGAGCTATGTTGGATAGCATGTTTTTGCAGCATGCCCCCCCCCCCAAAAAAAAAAAAATAGTCCTGCTCTTCAGAGTGCGCTTTTTCAAGTCTGCTCAGAACTTTCAGGTTCCTGAAAACTTTGCCTGTGTCAGTCTCCATCCTTATGACACCAAATGCAAGGGTTACTAAGATAAATTGTAACTGTTATTCTAAACGTGTTGGTTTAAGCACTTTGGCATCAGACCATTTGTTTAACATTAAGAAGGTTTCTGGTGTGCACTGTTGTGGGAGGAGAGTCTAGATTCTGCCCTTCTGAGCTTGGAATTTCTGGTTAAAGGCTTATTTGAACTGTTTCTTTCTGAAATTGGTGTGCCTTGTTTGCTGTAGCATAGACTATATTCAGGCCTGAATCTAGCTTTGTTTGTATAACTTGAGCACTAATCCAGGCCATCTTTTTTGGAGAAGGTTCCCCTGCACCCTAGTGGGAGGAGTATGCAGTTAGAAGTTGTCCGATTGAAGACTGCTGGAACACTGCTCAGTTTTGAGCTTTTTTACTGGCTAATTGGGTCATTTGTTTAAATCAGTTTGCTCGTTTTCTATTGTCATATAAAAAAAATTGCACTTTATTCGTCTGCTTTTACTGTTTGTGTTTCTTCCTACTTTATTTTGCTTTTTGCCTCCTGTTCTTAAAAGTACGTAATTGCATTTATTCTGCTGCATTTATTACAGCTTGTTAGTAGCCTGATTAAATTGTAATGGTTATTCTAAGCCTTTGGTTTAAACACATGGGCTTCAGGCCAGTTGTTTTACATTAAGAAGGTTTGTGGTCTTCACTGTTGTGGCCGAACAGGTATCTTACATCCTTCTAATTTGGGAGTTGCTGATTGAAGGCTTAGTGTCTGTTTTTCTAAAAGTGTGTTAGTTCTGGTTTAAGCATTTGGGCTTAAGGCCAGTTATTTTACATTAAGGTGTGGTCTGCACTCTTGTGGGTGGAGAGGGTAGATTCTGCCCTCCTGAGCTGTGAGGTTTCTGATTAAAGGTTTATTGTGCCTGCTTATTTGAACTGTTTCGTTCTGAAATTGGTACGTCTTGTTTGCTGTAGCACAAGACTAGATTCAGACCTGCTGAATCTAGCTTTGTTTGCATAACTTGAGCACTAATCCAGGCCATTTTTTTCTGGAGAAGGTTCCCCTGCACCTTAGTGGCAGGAGTGTGCAGTTAGAACTGGTCTGATCAAAGACTGCTGGAACGGGGCTCAGTTTTTAGCTTTTTATTGGTTAATCGGTTAATTTGTTTAAATCAGTTTACTCATTTGCTACTGTTATATTAAAAAAACAAAGAAAAATACACTTTATGCATCACCGCTTAGCTAGGGTTAAAATATTCCCGGCGTCATAAAGTCTTCTCTTCAAATTTTCCTTTAGAACTAGCCAGTTTTTTTAGTTTTAGCACTGAAATCTGCTTCTTTGAGCTCAGCACTTGGTCAGAACTCACTGTAAGTACTAAATAAGCTACAAATTGCTACAGCACTCCACTTTCCTCACTTGTCTAGAGGAAAACAGTTTTTAGTACTGAACTCATCTGCCCCTCACCATAACAATGAAGAAATCATTTATGCCAATCTCAAACAAAACCCAAACAAAACAATCAATATCATAGGATGCTATTTCCCCCCCGGGGCAAAATATTATACCCCCTAGAACATCTCCTGAGCTGAGCTACTCTAGCTCTACCTCAGGTAACCATAATTCTCAGCGACTTTAACATCAACTGGCTGTCCTGTAATAACAATCTCCCAACCATTTACCTTAATCTCCATGGGTTCACTCAACTCATCCAGTCCCCTACCCGAATCATCAAAAACCATAACAATCATACCTTACTTGACTGGATCCTAGTCAACAAAGCCCCTCACTCTTACCTAGCAGGCTGCTTACCTGACCGTGTTAGTGGCCACTCCCCCACTTCACTGATTCGGCACCCCACACACAGTCTCAAACCCATTATCCACAAGCAGATATGGAACAAGTCCAAATTCAACCCCAACTCCATCTCCTCCCTGCAAAAAATTGACTGGTCACCACTAAAATTCCTCAACCTAGATGAGGCTGTCCACTTCTTCAACAGTACCTTCCTCTCAATCCTAAACACCCATGCTCCTGTAAGAAATGCCAAAGTCAGATCCAGGTATGCCCCATGGTTACAAAAGACCACCAGATCCCCAATGAAATCCAGAGATAAGGCCTGGGAGCACTGGCGACTAACAAAAAATAACTCTGATAGGCAATCATTCCTTGAACTGCACAATAAAGCAAAAAAGCATATAAAGTAAGACAAATCCCTTTACTATACATCCACCCTAAACTCTAACAACCCCAACCCTAAGCAATTCTGGTCCACTATTAACACTATCCTCCACCCAGGGAAGGTTGATACCCCCAGCCATCTACCCCCCCCCTCCAGCAGTATTGCTGAATCCTTCAACAAACACTTCACTGAAATTATAACATCTCTAAACAAACACTTCCATACAACAGCCCCCCAACTCCTAATCCTAAAACTCCACTCCTCTTTTCTTCACCTCAGTACCTACCTCCAACATAAAAAGACTGTTGTCAAAACTTAAACCCACCAAACTCGCAACTGACAGCCTCCCCTCTGAATACTTGAAAATTGCAGCTGATACACTAGCCTACCCAATTTCAATTCTAATCAACCTTTCCATAACAGAAGGCTATGTTCCCTCGATATGAAAAATATCCCACATCATTCCTCTCCACAAAGGCACCCCCTCCACCGGTTTCTCCAATTACCACCCCATTGCTATCCTCACCACTCTCTCCAAGATATCAACACCCAGGTCTCCAACTACCTCCTAGCTAATAATTTCCTCTCCAAAACCCAACATGGTTTCAGGCCATATCACAGCACTCCACTCTGCTCTCCTTCACCAACACTATACTTCATCACAAAAACAATGGCCTCTTCTCTACTGCTGTATTTCTAGATCTCCCAAAGGCCTTTGACATGGTATCTCATGAGCTACTACTCTCCCCAACCTATCCTTCTCACAATCAGCCTGCAACTGGTTCCACAGCTATCTACATGGATGCCAGCAATCGGTAATTGGGATGATAACCTATCACCTCGCCTCCCAGTTACTTTTGGAGTTCCCCAAGGGTCTATCCTTGGCCCTCTGCTATTCTCACTTTTCACTAACAACCTACATACTGCCACCACACAAGCATCTCTTGTACAGTACACAGATGACTCTACTCTCATCTGCTCTGCCCCCACTCTACCAGAACTACAACAAATCACACAGAAATCATTCTCTTCTGTAGAAAGCTGGCTATCCAATGCTTAGCTCTTGTTCAACCCAAGCAAGACAAAACTTCTCCTGTTCCAACCTTCCAAAGCCACCCAAAACACCCCCCACTTCACCATTCTCACCAAAGACAATACCATCATCTCTCCATCAGAACACACAAATTTTCACTGTGTGGAAATCAACAACAAACTTAAATTTGACACCCACATATCTCTTACAATAAAAAAAGTTCACAAGAAACTTGGTGCATTATATCAAAGCTGCCAATTCCTAACCAAGGCTGCTAGACTCTCCATAGCAAATTCCCAGCTAATCTCCACCCTACTCTATGCATCCCCCATACTTACCATCCTTAGACAGACCTACCAAGCTGGATGCTTGTTACAACAAAATTGCTAAATTTGCCACTGGAACCTCCAACTGCAGCCATCATTGTATCTCCCTTAAAGAACTAAATTGGCTAGAATGCCCACAAATCCTTCAGTTTAATCAACTCGCCCTCGCTCATAAACTCAACCACCCCTTAACATCCATTCCCTTCAAACCCTATCACTCCACTAGGCCCATAAGATCAAGCAACAAAAATCAACTCACTGTTATCAAACCCAAAAATTCAGCAGGAGAAGCTATATTTTCATGTACCGTATCTAAACTTTGGAACAATCTTCCACCCTCTCTAACTACTCTACCTTCCAGCAGCCTTTTCAAGATTGCAGTCAAATGCCATTTAAATTTGCATTGGCTTTGTCCTTGTTCTAATCCAGACTAGCACCCCCACCCGTATCCCCCCACCTAGACTCTTAACCCAACTATACTACCGCCATTACTAACCACAGTCAGAATTAGCTAGTTGTCTTTACATACGTTAAAATCTTGTCTGACAACTTTGTCACTAATATTATAAACAAGAAACTATCTTAACTTGCAACATTTACTGAATATACTGTTGATAATCAATGTCTTGTTATTGTATTAAAGCCAACAACCTGTAATGTTGTTTACTATTGCTGCAACTTTGTATCTCTAGTTATGTACATGATGTGGAGCTTTTCTCCCCGGCCATCCACTGAAAAAGGACATGCGTCCAGTTGGAATTTCCCGCTAAACAAATATAAATAAAATAAATAAATAAATACTTAATATTTAAGCACCTATCCAGACAAATCTATGGGTCAGCTCCCGGTGTTTTCTCTAGTCTACCTGATGAATCTGGGCATCTTGGGGCAATGCAGCAATTGCCATATGTACACAGACAACCCTCTCCTCCAACCACCCAACACTACAACCTGTGAGAGATGCATTTATATAACCAAACTGGAAGCAAAGCTCTCTTCACCCAAGACTGGACTTAGACAGTCAAGAGGAGAGGGTAAACACTTGTACCACACCACACTCGTCACATAGTTCCTCAAAACCTACACCACCAAAACACACACACAGAAACACACAACACACACCTACATTCACTAAGGCTCAATAAAAATCTACCCAAGCAACATAGACCTCCAATGCAGAAACACAAGCAACCTCCACTTCCCAACACAACCCAAATGACACACAGCCCACAAACTCGGTGTGCCACCCCACCACATCCCATAAGGCAAAAAATCTACCCAACACTCTAGTCATAGGTGACTCTATAGTCAGGCACACTGATGTTCCACTCACCAGGCTAAACAAGGAGAAAGTTACTGTCAACTGCCTGTCTAGTGCTAGGATCCACCACATAATGCACACACACTGGTCACTCCACAAAAAGTACACATATGACTGTCATTGTCCATGTTGGTGTGAATGACCTGAGATGTACTTCCCTAGACTACATAAAAAGAGACATGGAGGAGCTCTCTGATCTTGTAGCCCAGGCAGGTATGACCCCAGCCCTGAGTAGCATTCTGCCATCACCCAGAATGATACCATAGTACAAGGATAAAATGATTGACTTCAACAATTGTTTAAGCTTCTGGTGTCATTCTAGGGGTATTCAGTATCTGTCTGCCTGGGATAACATGATCGACAGACCACGATGCTTTGCCAGAGATGGCCTGAACCTGTCACCCTTGGGATTCCGGATACTGGCTAAGGCTCTTGCCACCCCTCTTGCCACCCCTATAGTGCCTTTTTTAGGTAAGGTTCAAATGACAAATTCACCACCGTAACAGGTACAAGCAAGCAAATTCGGAGAGTAATGCTCTTTAATGTTAGAAGTCTAAGCTTCAAAATGCACTTACTTGAGGCAGTCCTTAAAATGGAGAACATCGACATCTGTGCAGTCAGAGAGACCTGGTTTAACGCTCCAGAGAGCACCCCTGCATTACCAGGCTATAATTCATACCACACCTTTTGGCCACCTAACCTGGACCGAAACACTGAAGTTGGAGGTGTGTCCATATTCATTAAGGATATCCACACCTCCAGGCTAGTTGCTCAGCATAATGTATCCGAGATTATCCAAGTGCAACTAAACTCTGGGCAAGACCGCAATCAAATTGTAGCTTGCTACAGATCCCCCACCATGCCCCAGGATTCCCACTCTTCATTTCTTGATACACTGGAAAATATTAGGGTACAACCCAACACCCTAATAATGGGCGATTTCAACTACCTCACCCTTAACTGGAAAGACTACTTGTGTACCAACTCTTTTGCTCAATGTTTTCTGGAATTCATAAATTCCAATGCCTTGGATCCAACTTATCCACACCCACACCAGGGACAGCAATAGCCTAGACCTGGTTATTACCAATATGGGCGGTCGTTCCACACCAGAGGTCAGTTCCTCTGTCAGATCCGACCGCAACATAATCACCCTAGACATCCACATCCCGCCCCACCCCCCATTAGGGAAAGCACCATAAAAAATTTCTCCAAAGTCAACTTCACACTTCTTAAGACAGAAGTGGCAAACTTCACAACACCCATCCAGACGGACAATAGAGGTACAATTGCTGAATCCTACACAAATGCACTTTATAAGCACTTACACGAGTGCATGGATCGTGCTATCCCTAACAGATCCAAGATGCTATCCTCCCAAAAAAGGAAGCCAATCTCATAGTCCCCTGCCATAAACTTTACAACAGAAGAAATTGCTGCAAAAAAGAGTAAAATGCCATGATTGGAGGAATTCCCTGGTCAGCCTCAGTAAGAAGCGGAGATCCCTCATAATATCATCCAAAGCTAGTTATGAAAACAAAACCGCCACTGTTTCTAAAGACAACCACAAAACATTCTATAGCCATGTCAAAAATCTCAATGGCAACACTCAGATCTGCTCTGAATTACAGTGTAATGGCACTAAATATACAAAACCAACTGATATTGCCAACATCCTGGCAGATAGGTTCAGTGCTAACTTTACCCCCCCCCCCCCTGTACTGGAAGAATGCAAAGTTCCTGTAATCACGGCGGTATAGGTAAGAACCACACTCTCCAAAGCCAAGAACACAGCATCCATGGGACCTGACAACATCCCAGGCTGCGTTCTACATGAACTACAGAATGAACTGGCACACTACCTAAGTACCATGTTCAGTCATAGCCTCACCTCAGGCTTTGTGCCCACTGAATGGTGCACAGTGACTGTTATCCCACTCCACAAAGGGGGATCCATCACAGACCCTGGGAACTACTGCCCCATTAGCCTGATGAGCCTGGTGTGCAAGGCCATGGAATGCATCATCAGCCATTATAAACAAAGACATGGGTAATCTCCAAACTCTGGACCCCACCCAGTTTGGGTTTGTAAAAGGCAGATCATGTCTCCTAAACCTGATAGATTTCTTTGAAGCAGTCACCAAAGCCGTAGATGAGGGTAAGTTGGTTCACACAGCCTATCTAGATCTTGCGAAGGCTTTCGATACCATCCCCCACTCGGGAATTAGAGAAACTCACTAAACTAGGTATAAATCTCTGTCACAAGATGGGTTGCCAACTGGCTCACTGACAGAATCCATACTGTGAAAGTAGCAGACTTCAAATCCGACTTCAGACCAGTGACAAGTGGAGTACCACAGAGTTCAGTCCTGGGTCCTCTCTTGTTTGGTATCTACTTCTCTGAAGCACAGGCTAACACAGAAGGTCATTGGCTAATGAAGTTCACAGATGACTACTAACTAGGAGCCATAATCGACACTCCCAACAATGTGGACATCCTACAAAAGGGCCTCACTGAGACAGATGCCTGGTGTCAAAGCCATGGCCTCAAGCTCAATGCCAAAAAATGCATTGTCATCCCTTTTGGTAAAAACTCTGTACCCATAAGCTATCACATAGGCGTTAATCTACTTAACACCGAAAGTGTGATGAGACCTTTGGATACAGGTGGACAGTAGTCTCTCCTTTGATAATCACATCACCACAGTAGTCAGAAAATCCTATGTGGCACAATATAAAATAGGTTTCTCATCCAGGAAAAAATAGGTAATTGTTCCCCTCTACTCATCACTCATTAGACCCATTATAGAGTACAATGCCCCTTTTGGTGTGTACCTCACAAGACATCTACAACAACTGGAAAGGCCGCATAAATACTTTACAAAGAGGATTACCAGCCTCAAACAGATGCCCTATGCAGACCGTCTCTAAAAACTCCAGGTTTACTACGTCGCATATCGCCTACTCAGAGGTGATCTCTGCCTAACATACAAAGCTACGTCAAACCCAGAGCTGTTGGACATGCTCCACTTAAAGAAATCCCAATCCCTCTGAGCTACATGCTCTAGGGACCTAAACCTTATCACCACAATAAACAGAACATGCTGGAGGGATAGTCCTGTCCCAGAGACTTCTCGTACCCTGGAGCAAAGTATCTATCTATATCGAACAAACTCTTCATTAGCACTCTTCATAAAAAATCTTGATGATTGGATGGAAAATAGGAAATTCACCCCTGGGATCACATCTGTGGCTCTGCTCGACGGGGCACAGGAAAATAATTTTCTTGGGTGGCGAAAGCCAGGGTACCTTTTTGGCTAGGCTTATATAGGCCCTAGGACCAATAGCATAGTACCTACCTATGAACCTATAAAGACTGCCTTCACTTAGTTCTATGATTAGCTGCTTTGAAAGATGTCTGGTAGACAGTCCACTGGAGACTGAGAAATTATAGTTGCTTTCCAAGCTGAGATTGTTTTGTTTATTTATTAATCCAGTGTTCAAGAAACTTTATAGAAGTAGCATCCTTGACTAAGTTGATGGCATAAAACTGTGACTAGAGGATCATCAGCTGGAGTGGTGGTTGGTCAGCTTAGTTGATCCATACACACTGAGCATGTCGTGATGTGTAGTCCTTGCTAAACGCTTCTATGTGGTTGTTGACAGAGATTAATTTTTTACCTAGCAACTTCTTTTCAAGTCTGTTCAGTTGCCTTTTCTGAAAAATTATGTAAATGCTCTCCGTCGGTGTATTTTTCTGCATTTACAGCTAGAGTTTTGTTGCAGAGTTGAAGCAAACTATATGCGATGCCTGCTGCCCCATTATGGGGCCTACTGACTGTTCTGCAGCCTTTGTTGGCACTTTTGGGAGCATGTACAATATCACCCATGGGTACTGTTAAAGTGAATGGCCACATGACATCCATTTGGAAGCAGTGGAAACTTAGAGACTTGCCCAGAAAGCACTCTAGTGAGGGGTTGTGGGTTGGTATAATACCTTCTCTTTTTACCTCACAGACAAAAGGGACAGGGTTTGATTCTCCCTTCTGGGAAAATGGTCAGGCTTAAAATTACCCCTAAGGGCAGCTAGCTTAGTGCATGCATATGAACCTAAGAGTTTAGTGGTGTTGCCTCACAGCTCCTGGTTCCATGGAGTGAATTTGATTGCTGATCTCTCTCTCTCTCTCTCTCTCTCTGTGGAATTTGCATGTTGAGCTTGAATCTCTATATCTTTTCTCAAAGTACTCTGGTTTCCTTCCAGATATTTGCTAGTTGAGTGGCTACTTTGAATGAACAAAACTTGTGGCTTGGGTTGTAGCTGAAGACTTTCTGAATGGATCAGTTAATTCACTGAGTTAAAGCAGTAAGTAAAATGTGTACATGATCAACATCCGCAACAACTTGCAGTTCCATGACATTGGAACACGTTTCGTCTACTGCTTATGCTTTCCTGGATATTAGTCTTTCTTTCCTGAGACAGCCCCCGTCTCCATAGGGCAGCAAAGGTTTATTAGAGCTAAAAGTGTGAAATGGCTTTTTTCTTAAGACTTCCCCAGGCAGCAAATGTAGATTATAAACAGAACACGCATGAAAAGTATTCTGCTTTTTTTCGCTAACAAAAGAAGTGTCAATTACTGGTTCCATATCCAAACAGCATTAAGCACTCAGCCAATGTTTTTGGGGAGTGAAAAAGTGATCAAAACTTGTAATGCTTATTGTTGTGTTATATATATTTGCATTTACTATGCTCTAGCTGAACATGTGTATGCTGTAGCATACACAGCATATGCCTGTTGGAGTCCTTGACTATAGTTAATGACCATAGCTGCCGTTTTGAAGATCGGATTACCTAACCTAAGAAAATGGATTAGAAATTAGGATGTTAGCATGAAAAGGGGAAACACTGCACAAAGCAAAGTACTAATGAGTGACTCGCAAAGCTGTTGTACAGGAACTGAAGATGAGTGTCTTATTCTACAGGGGAAAAAAAAGGAATGGGACACAGATGCAGGCATATTTTGAAAGAAAGTTGAAGCTGTGGGTGGGATTGTTTTCCAAGTCATGAGCGATGTCACAAAGGGGGAGGTGATTAACCAAGTGGGAGGCAGTGTGTAGACTTCGGTTTGAGGCAAGAAACGGATTTTACAAATGGTAAAGTACCTCTTTAAGTAGCAGTTGGTCCATTCCATATTGGTGAGCTTTGTTTGTTCCTAGCCACAGGTTTTCTGATGTAGAAGACAATTGTTTCTAATGCCTTCTATGGTACTGGTTTAGCCACAGTTTGTGCATATGCCTATTGTAAGCTTATGTATGAAGGGCCGCCAAGAAAGTTGGTCACAATACTCCTGAGCTAATGTCAATACTGATATTCTGTCTTCCATTATAATTCTCTCTGACTCCCGTTTATTCTCAGAAGACCTCTCACAATACGTAAATTAACATGTAACATTTCTAGAAAACAGAATTTGAAGTTTGGTTAGCAACCTGTTTCTCTCTGTAGCATACAATTGTCCTAACATTTTGATTTGAATGTCTTATCCGGTGTCCCATTAGTTCCACAAAAGATCCAGGATTGATGAAAATTCCTAATTAAATCTCTCCCCGGTGTAAGCAGAACAGTTTACAGTGACATTCCCCAATTTTTTTTGTTTTTGGAATTCTTATTCTTTTTAGTCTCTTAAATGCCATGAAAAGCCGTTTCAGAAGTGGATCTTGTTTTGTTGTGTCCTCCTCCAGTTTTTGTTGACTAGAGTCCTTGTACGTTGATTTGGTATCTTCTGCATCTGCTGTGCTTTATGGTTTTTATTTTTGTACATACATAGATACAGATGTATGAGCATTCTTTTTAAGGTAACACAAACCTTGTATCTCACCTATGTATGCCTTATGAGCTGGATGTAGAGGCATTATGTGAATGATGAGTTCTGAATAACTAATCAACCCTTTTTTTGTTGTGAACTCTTCTGTCTGAAAGATGCAGCATTGAATAGATATAGTGCTTACGATCAAAGATTTTTTTTAAGTATAAATTTAGTGACTCATTCTCTCCATTCCACTGCACCAGTTTTTCACTGCTGTCAGTATTCATACAGGATGACTGCCATCTGTCCAGATTTGCACCCTGTAGTTTGCGCACTACTTTTAATCTCTCAATTGCTTTGAGGGTAGTGTGACAGCAGTGAAGTCTGCGGTGGGAGTGACAGATGCATTTAAGGTGGACGTGGGATTATATCAAGGATCAGCTCTGAGCCCTTTCTTATTTGCAATGGTGATGGACAGGTTGACAGACGAGATCAGACAGGAGTCCCCATGGACTATGATGTTTGCAGATGACATTGTGATCTGTAGTGAGAGTAGGGAGCAGTTGGAGGAGACCCTGGAGAGATGGAGATGTGCTCTAGAGAGAAGAGGAATGAAGGTCAGCAGGACTAAGACAGAATATATGTGTGTGAATGAGAGGGAGGCTAGGGGAATGGTGAGGATGCAAGGAGTAGAGGTGATGACGGTGGATGAGTTTAAATACTTTGGATCAATAATTCAGAGTAATGGTGAGTGTGGAAGAGAGGTGAAGAAGAAAGTACAGGCAGGATGGATTGGGTGGAGAAGAGTGTCAGGAGTGATTTGTGACAGACTAGTACCAGTAAGAGTGAAAGGGAAGGTCTACAAGAGGGTAGTAAGACCAACTATGTTATATGGGTTAGAGACAGTGGCATTGACAAAAATGCAGGAGTTAGAGCTGGACGTGGCAGAGTTAAAGATGTTAAGATTTGCACTAGGTGTGACAAGGGTGGACAGGATTAGGAATAAGTATATTAGAGGGTCAGCCCAGGTTGGAAGGTTTGGAGACAAAGCCAGAGAGGCAAGATTACGTTGGTTTGGACATGTGCTGAGGAGGGATGCTGAGTATATTGCGAAAAAGATGCTAAGGATGAAGCTACCAGGTAACGGAAAAAGAGGAAGGCCTAAGATAAGGTTTGTGGATGTGGTGAGAGAGGGCATGCAGGTGGTTGGTGTGACAGAGCAAGATGCAGAGGACAGGAAGAAATGGAAACAGATTATCTGCTGTGGTGACCCCTAACGGGAGCAGCCGAAAGAAGATGATGATTTGCTTTGTTTACTGTTGAATTGTACTTCATTCTAGCTTGCTTCCTCCTTTGGTTCTTATCAGTTAATATATTTAATATCTCTTGGTATTTACTTTATATTGCAAATAATTTACATGTTTTTGTGATCAATTCTGTCTGGTCACATAAAGTCATTTACAACGTGTGGAGTAGCCACCTGTATCCTAAGGCAGAATCTGTTTTTGTTTTCGAGAAAAGCAAGACTTTATCTGTCACATGCTAACTTGTATGGATTATTAATTGCACTTTGGTTAGACAGATCTTAGCTGTAACAAAGCACAGTGATATTTCTTTTGCCCTTGCTTTGTCTAGATTTTACTGATATATTGTTGGAACTTAGTATATGTTTACTAATAATTAAATCACTGACTGTGCTGTTGCTCATCTGTAGAACTACTTGTGTGGGCTGCTTTGTCTTTGTTAACACGAGATTGAAAGGCGAACTACACAGAACCTATTTTGCTTTGCTGTAACAACTGTATTGTATCAGAATGCTTGTAACAAAATGTAAATACTGCACAAGTTAACGCAGCATGAAAGAAAATATCTTGTTTGCTTTTTATATGTAAGAACTGCAGGTGATCTGTGACAAGAACCAAATCATAGTGTATACTGCATTCTGTAGTTTGCTGACCTGCACAGCACACTCAGGAGTTTGTGCAACTGAAAGTGTGCTGCACATCAAGTACTGTACGTTGCCTTTTGACTATTGCCACTTGAAACAGAAACGGACACAACCATAATATATGCAGGTTTAAAAATACAGCACAGAACAAACAGTTCAGTGTCCTATGGGATGCATGTGTAATCACATTCTGACAGGCAACATCAGATGCTTCAGAAGTTGAAGGCATCAAAGCCGGGGAGGGGGTTGTCAGAGTGCCCCCACCCTAAAGGGCCACTACTGAATCTGAAAGTTTCCCAAGTGTCCTTTTCTTTCTACCTGTCAAAACATTTCTCTTTTGTTTTTGGAAAATGTCCATGCGACCCTGATGCCTCATGTCTGCAGATATGATGGGATACTTGTAGAGGGGCTGTGAGGCTGTTTGGCCTGGACAGCTTCCTGTGTTTAGGGAAAACCCCCTTGCAGGTTGTGCAGTTCTCACATGATGCTCTGGAACTAGGTAGAAAACAAACTGGACATTTGTAAGAACCATTGTAAAGTTTTCTCTTGTGTAACTTTGCAGTTGGGATCATGAGAATGTAGGATGCCATGTAACCAGGAATCCTCAAAACATCCCTTAGTAAGATGGGCTGTTTTGGTAACAGGCAGGTCAGGTAGTTTGTCAAGATATCTTGTCCTGGGGAAGGAAGACTTTCTGTTGGGCCATATCTATGAGGCGCTCAGAAAGATGATGCTTGTTTGAGGAAGACTTTGCAACTTTTGAAGATTTAAGAGGAAACCTACCTCCTGAAAGTAGTCTATGGTGATCTTCAAGACATCTATGGTCTCTGCTGGGGATTTTCCCTGAATGAGACAGTTGTCTAAGTAGGGGTAAATATGAACTTCCAGCGTTCTGCAGTTATACAATATGCTATCAAAGGAACTATGCATTTTGTAAAAACTCTGGGAGCAGTGGACAGCTCAAACAGTAAATCACAAAATCACTGAACTAAGTTCACACCGCAATTTGTTATAAATTCATTACCAAACCACTTTAATTGTAGATGCAATTTTGTTCATGTCAGAGCTCTGATAATGCAAAACCATTTTCAGACTTGGTCTAAGAAAGTAAAGTACAAAAACATGAGAAGAAAGCATGCAGGTTCTATGACTGATATGGGAACATGGAGGTACGTGTCTATTAGGTCTAGTGTGACCATTAAGATGTACTGGAAGATCATGGAAAGTAATTTTTGCAAAGCAAGCATTTTGAACTTTGGGATACTGAAAAGCTTTAGTTTTGAAGGGTCCAAGATGGGCCTCCATGTGTCTTCCTTTCTAGGAACTAGAAAGATCATTGAGTACAAGTCTTTTCCCTCCCGACCTGAAGTAGTTCTCACTGGATAGATGGAAAGAGGCTTTCTTACTCATTAGATGGTTTTGGAATGCCCACTAAGGGTGGGATTTCTCTGAAATGGATGTAGTATCCCTTTCTATAATGCTGAGGACCCATTTGCTCCTGGTGATGATTTTCCATTGATTTAGAAAGAAGCATCTTCCAGCCAGAGGGGAGGGTGGGTAGGGGTTTGGGAGACTGGAGTTGAGCATAGTCGTATTTGGTCCCTGTGCTGAGTGAGATCTTTGGAGGTCCCTGTTCACTGCTGCTGTTCTGGTTACCACCTTTTATATTGTCTGAGTCTCTTGCCACAGAGAGGCCTCCCTTTGTTTTGTCTAGGGGAAAAGGTCAAGGTTTTAAGGTGCAATTCCCAGTGTACCTTGGTGTTGGAGCCAGTTAAAAATTCCCTCACAGTTTTTTTTGCTATCCTTTGTTATCCAACTTCTCAAAAACCTGTGCAGCTGGAGGTCCAAAAAGGAAGTCTTGGTGTAGTGGAGCATCCAGTAGTTCAGCCTTGATCTGATCTGACGGGGACTGGGTCCTGCACCATGCACATCTGCAGATAACAGAACCTGTGGATGATGTATTTAAGGGAATGCCTGGAGACTTTTAAAGCTTCTCAAGCCATCTCCCAAATTTCCTTTGACAAACTACTGTTCACAACAGAGTCCACCTTAGCTAGAATTTTGTCCTGGAGAAATTTGTAGTTTAGCATATGGAATTGGTAATTCAATTCTCTCATTGTAGAGGAAGCAGAGGTATAAGATTCAGTGCTCTCATTGTAGGGGTAGTGGAGGTATAAGCTTTACTTCCCCAAATCTGATGGTCTACTTTACCCTATCATTAGATAAGGGATGTCTAGTTGGTCCCTTAGGTACACCATTTTTGGATTCTGTAGAGACTACTGAGGGGTCAGCCTTGGGATTTTTGTAAAGTTGTTTGTGACATTCAAGCACTCTGTAAAACCTATATGGTTTTGTAGGAACAGATGATAAAGAATCAGGATGTAAACGGTGTCTTCAAAGACATCATCCAGTACTACATGTATGGGATGGACAGCCAGTCTTTCTCAAATGAAAGCCATCCCCATTTGTTGAAGGGTATACCCAAAGCAAAGGTTCTCGGGGTGAATGCAGAAGGGAGGGTGTCAGAGTTTGAATCCAGATAAATTTGTGGTGGCAGGTGCCTAGAGTAGGACAACCTTCTCATCTTCTGAGCTTGAGGAATCCATCTTTCCTGAAAGGCCACCTCCCTGCTTCTTTTGGATGGGGATGCTTCAGTAGCAGAAATGTGAGAGGGCTCATAGGATCATAGGAAGTTACTAGGCTTTTGGCCCTGAGGCCCTTATAAGCCTAGCCAAGAGTTTAGCCTGACAAGTCAGCACCCAGATCCCCTGTCCAGCAGGGATCCAGATGGTATCCCAGGGCTGTGTTTTCTGTTTCCCATCCAGTTATCCAGGTTGCACTTAAAAAGGATAATGAGGTACTCTCCTTGACATGAAGGAGTCTATGGAGGAGTCTCTGTGACACAAAGCTGCCCCCCCAACAAGTCCTATTGATATCGCAGACCAGGTTGAGGTCGTGTGTATGGGTTGCTCAAGTGGAGCTTGACTTGTAGATATGCAGCAGTCCCATCAAGGTGAGGTCTGAGATTGCTTTGTATGCCAGACAGAGGTCACCTCTCGGGAGTCTGTATGAAACTGGGTAGAGGGACAAGGCTTTTAGCCTATCTGTTTAGGATAGGTGTTTGAGGCCCTGGATTCTTCTGGTGATGAACCTCTGTGGTCTCTCCAGCTGCTGCATGTGCTTTGCGAGGTACATGCCGAAGGGGGCGTTGTACTCAATAATTGGCCTTACAGGGGAAGAATACAGGGATGTTATGACCTCTTTGTCCCTGGATGAGATACCCTTACTTATGAGGTGGGCCATGTAGAAAGCTTTCCGTACAATGGAAGCAACATGCTGGTCAACAGTCTGGTTGCAATCAACCTGGGTGCCCAAATCCCTCTCTACTGATTGTGTATGTAGGACGTTGTTATTGTGATATGTGGGGACATCACTCTCCCCAAAGGTTATGATGCAGTTTTGGCATTCAGCTTGAGGCCATGTTTCTGCCACTAGTCATTTGTTTGAGTGAGACCCTCTTGGAGGATGTCCACATCACTTGGGGAATTGATGACTGAGCCCAGCTTGCAGCCATCTGCAAACCTGATCAGCCATAGCTCACTGGGTCTGGCCTGCACTTCAGAGAAGTATATTCTGAATAACAGAGGCCCCAAGACTGATCCCTGGGGTACGCCACTCATTACGGGTCTACTGCTTGAGGTGGCTTCCCCTATTTTGATTAGGTGGGTTCTATCAGTGAGCCGGTTTGCTACCCATCTGGTAACATATGGATCGATGCCTAGTTGAGAGAGTTTATTTACTATACCTGAGTGGGAAATAGTGTTGAAGTCTTTGGCCAGGTCAAGGTAGGCAGTGTGCACCATCTTCCCCACGTCCATGGCTTTGGTGAGTGTCACAAAGAAGTCAACCAGATTTAACAGACATGACCTCCCCTTGACAAAGCCAAACGGTGTGGGGTCGAGTGTTTGGAGGTTGCCAAATATCCCTGTTAATGAGGTCCATGATAATCCATTCCATGAGCTTGCAGATCAGGCTAGTTAGGCTGATGAGACTATAATTTCCTGGATCGGTGGACGTGATGTCTTTGTGTAAAGGGATGACAGTGGCTGTCCTCCACTTGGCTGGGATAAAGCCCCGGTACTCAGGCTTTGGTTAAATAGGGTGCCTAATGGTGCTGCAGTTTCAAGCCTGAGTTCATGTAGGATGCAGCCTGGAATGTTATTGGGTCCCTTGGAGGCTGTATTTCTTGCCTTTGAGAGGGCAGTAATGACCTGTTCCTAGAGATAAGGGGTGGGGGGCAGGTACTGGAAATGTCTTGATTTACTGATGGGGGGGGGGCAGAGGGGAGAAGTTTTCACTGAATCTGTCAGCCAGTAGATTGGCAATATCTACAGCATTTGTGTACGCGGTGTCCTTGACCACCAATTCTGAATAGATCTGGGTGCTTCCTTTGAGATTGCAGACATATGTGAAGAAGGCCTTATGACTGTCTCTAGTAGATGTGGCCAATTTGTACTCTTAAGGTGGCTTTAGAGGATATCACTAGTGCTCTTATTTGCTTTTTCAGGCTAAGGAGAGATTGCTTCCAATTGGGCACCAGCTCCTTCTTGGTCCTGAACAGCAATTTTTTCCTTTTGTTGTAGAGTTTATTTATTGCAGATGCCCACCAGACAGGTTTACTCTTCCTCGTAGAGGATGATTTTGGCATGTCAGGTATTCCTGATTCCATGCATCTATATAAATGCTTGTATAGTACTTTGGTGTAGATTTTGGACATTGGTGTCAGTTCCTACAGTGGGGGAGGGGCTGTAAAGTTGTTTATATCATCCCTCAGGAGGTTGTAATCAGCTTTGGAGAAGTTTTTTTGTTTGACCCTAGCTAGAGGGGGGTCAGGGGAGATGGTCTCTTCAAAAGTGATCACTTTATGGTCGAATCTTACCAGGGAGGATGATAAAGTGGAGGTGCTGCAGTGGTTACTCATGTTGGTTAATACCAAGTCCAAGATATCACTTCTTGTGAGGGTATCGACTAGCTGTTCCAAGGCATTTGCATTGATAAAATTGAGGAATCTCTGGGCATTTGTGTTTTGCCAGTTTTCCAGTCTGTGGTTGGGTAATTAGTCACCCAGGATCAGGAAAAAGGTTTGAATCTTGATAGATTTGAATAGGTCCAGATAGGTGGAGTGGGTATCTTGAGTGAAATTTGGGGGCCTGTAGCTAGCTATAATTTGAATAGGGGTCTTGTCAGTAGTTAACTGCACCTGTAGTGTCTCCGGTGTGTCATACTGTTTGACCAGCCTGGAGGAGTGTGTGTCTTTAATATATATTAAAATTCCACCTCCTTAGGCTTTGCTGCCCACATTTTGGGGTCTAAATGTATGATAGGATGAGTAACCAGGTAGGGCTGGGGTGCTTTCTGCAGCTTTGAACCAAGTTTCTTTGACTGCACAATTTCATCATATTCCAGGGTTAATGCTTGCAATGAGTGCAGTTTCATGTTTGGACTCCTAGCGTTTAGCAGCATGACCTTTAATTTGCATTTTGTTGAAATTTTTATGTTGGTAGTATCGACTTCATTACTCTTCCTAAAAAAAGGCACCATGTGGGAGGCAAAGGCCTGTGCCAGAAGCCCAAATGAGACATATGCAGGCCATTGTGGTTTGTTGATCATATCTTCCCATGCAGTCAGGCACTGGATCCCCCTGGAATGACACTAAAAACTAAGCCAATTGTTAAAGTCGATCATTTTCTCTTTATATTGAGGCATTATTCTGAGTGACGGTAGACTGCTGCTTAAGGCTAGGGACATACCTGCCTGGGACACACTAACCGAGCTCAGTCATGTCTCTCTCTATGTAGTCCAGGGAGGTATGTCTCAAGTCGTTCATGCCAACATGGACTATGACAGTCATAGTAGTACCTGTTATTGAGAGACTTGAGTGAGTGTGTGATTTGGCGGATTCTGGCACATAAACAACTAACCGTGACTTTCTGCTTATCCAGCCTGGTGAAAGGCACACCTGTGTGTCTCGCAATGGAGTCTCCTATAACTAATATGTTGGGTTTATGGTTAGGCTCCTTGGATTTCATTAAAGCCTTGAATTTCTGTGCTATTTTTAGGTCCTTTTAAGCTTCATGAAAAGAAGTGGCTGAAGGCAGGGGTGAAGAAAAGGATGTAGTTTGTTTTTGTTTAGGTGTCCATTTAGAAAGGATGACATGAGGTTGTAGTCATCTGACCATGACTTTGGTTAAAGTTTCATTAGCCGAGATGGTGTGCATCTCCTGTGAGACCCAGTGCAAACATCTGAAGCGAAGGCCTGCTGAGCGATCTCAGCCCCAACTAATACCTGTGTCATGGTTACAGTGGTAGGTAAGATGGAAACCATGGTGGTCTCCCAAGAGGTCACGACAGAGGGTTTGGGCCTAGGAGTCATCAGACCAGGGGCTACAAAGGTGCCTCCACCTGGGTCATTTCTCAACTTAAAAACTGGAGCCAAACCTTTCTTGAAAATATCAGTCTGAGAATGCAGCCAGGCAAAACTCCTCAAATCGGTGGCTATAGCCCTTGAAGTATCAACTGACTGATGCATATGCTGTTAACAAAAAGTAGTGAGTTGTACAATTGAAGAAACTAAAATATTTAAAGCAGATTTTTCCTCTATAAGAAACTGCAGAAAAAACGCTCCACACTTTCACAATTAGTCAGAGTAAAGTACGTGCGAGGCGTGGTGTTTGGCTTGTAAAGTAACATTTGAGCCTGACAATTCAAACTTCTGAAAATCAAAGTTACCGAACCATACACCTTTTCCCCATAGTTATCAGTAGTATTTCCAACCTTACCAGAAAGAGTAAGACTGGGATTAACTAAATGGTAGCAGAATTAACAAATGCTAAAGCTGCTGGGTTAAGTTTGAGATAAGTATATAAAAACTTAAAAATACTGAGGAACTTTATGCACTGCCTTTTTGGAGCATCTGGCTGACTGTCAAGAAAACTGAAGGCTGTGATACACGCACATCCTCCAAAGCTGACTGAAATTGAGGAATGGGTAAAAGTTATGGAAATTCCTTCTGTATCAGCTCATAATATTTTCCAAGGGACCATGAAATCCCATTGTTCTCTCACTGAAAACACTGGCACATTCTGGAAATAGTGTTAGAGACCCCACAGCCCAAGGAAGAATCTGAAACTGATTTTCATCTGATTCTTGAATCAGAAATCTGAGGAGAAACCTACGTGGCTATCCCTTCATCTCTCTTTCTCTCTCCAGATTCAGAATTTTGAATCTCTTCAGGAAAAGTGTTACTGTCTACGAGAAATTACCTTACAAGGAGGATCAACAGCCTGAACTAAAACTCTGAGCTGGACTGTAAACTACTCCTTGTCTAAGGAAATTGGAAGAGAAATAGATGTAGGTTTCATTTATTTGTTTTGATAGGAAAATATTTGGTCAACATTGTTAATGGCAGCAGCAGCTTCTCCAAGCATAGTAACAACATTCTGACCAAACAGGGAAGACGTCCCTGTTCCCTGTTCCCTGTCCCAGTATGAACAGTGGCTCTCCCTTGCCGAATGAGGAGACCCAAACAACCACAGATGATGTGGCTAACAACTGGTCCGTAGTTGCTGTAAATGCTATACCGGAGGGATTCCAGGTAAAAGATTAGTGGTCTGAGGAACAACTGATGGTCATAGCAAGGGCAACCCACCTGTGGCTGAGGGAAACTGCTAGACTGCTGTGGTGGCAAAGATTGTTTAGCATTTCCTTTTGGGGCTGGAATAAGGAACAACCACACAACTGGTAGTTTGTTCTATGGTCAAGCTGAAAATGGTGCCTCTTTCCCAGGGAAAATGAGCACAGAAATCCAGTAAAATTTTAAGTCATTTTTTTCACAAAACAAGTAAAAAGCACTTTATCTGCTACCCCTAAAAAGTAAAATAGTTTTGAATTCAAATGGTTTTCAAATACTTTAAGCAACTTTTAAACTTAGAGGAAGTGTGCTCTTGTTTCAAATTACAATATGGTCTCATGACAGTCCATTAAAACACAAACCCAGAACTTAAAAATAACTTTCCTGAACAGGAATGTATTAAAACAGTTTTTTAAAATGGAAGGTTTTTCTCCAAAAGGGAATTTATCTGCCCAGCAAACAAAAGTACAGTTGTGTAAAATCTTACCATAATGGTAGATGTCCTTCTCTTCACTGTGTTGCAGTATTCATAACATTAGGGATCCCCTGCCTAGGGTAGCCTGACATCTGGCCAGTGTAGCAAAGCCTGGATTGTTTTAAGGTGCGCTGTACGTCACATGTATGCTTCTAGCAGAGCATAGGACATAAAGCTGAAGTTTGGATGTACCATCGTCAGAACTGAAAGTCCCAGTAGGAATGCCAGTCCAAGGAAAACCAAGTGGTAACCAGTATGTCCAGAAGAGAAATGGACCGGGGGAGGAAGGAGGGAGTGAATACCCATGAATACAAGGCAGTAAACTAGGCATAGCTTTCATGTAAACATAAGATCTAATCTTGTTAATCTTCTTTCCATTCATCACTGATGGGTTCGGTTCCAAGCCCTCGGAATCGGATTGGCCTATTACCAAGCTCACGCCAGCCAAAAACTCTCGAGCTAAGCTTCTACCCACAATGCGCTTCTCCCTGTTACCTCAGATCTAGTTTGCTGCATAGCCCTAAAGCCACATCTCAGCTGAGCTCTCAGCTAAGTGGAAACCTTTTTGATATATGTGTAAAAAAAATGTTGGTTTCTAAAAATGTTTGAGCTATAATTCTGTTCCTGTGGAATTACAGTAGTTTTAGTTCTATTTCTCTCTGTTTCTACCCATTGGCAACCTTTTTTCAGTACCATTGCTGGTACGGCCCTTTTCTCTTTACCCTTGTGCTATTCCTTGAATACCACAGTTTGTATTCCTTCCCTGTTCTTTCTACTCTAGTTGGTGTGTTTTTTTGATATTGGATTTGTTGACATTTTCTGCATGTATTTAAACCTTTTCTGCCTTAGGAAATTAGAGTTTCATTCTTTTTGAAGTTTTGAATTGCTGTGTTTACTTCTCAAGATGTCTGATAAGAAGGGTACATCTGGTTTCAAACACTGTACCTCGTGTAATGATAAACTACCGAATAGTGACTCTCACGATGATTGTGTTTATTGTTTGGGGATGCCCCACCTTTAGATGTATCCTCCCTGTGGGATTTGCCAAAGGTTCAGGTAACGCACTCTGAATGAGCATAAGAGTAAACTAATTTTGAAGGGACTACTTAAATTTCCATTTTCAGAGGCCCTTTCTGCGATGGAGGTCTCAACCCCTTCTATGAAAGTTAAGAAAAGGCCCCATTTGTGGTTCCCTCTTCACCCTCGGGTGACCTGGATAAGTCTGTGAAACCAAAAATTCTAAAGTTATAGTCTGAGCAAAAATCTCCCTCCTCGGCACCATACTTATCTGCTCTGAGCATTTTGACTATTGCTATATCAGTGCCAACTTTATCGCTGGCTCTGATACTACCTCCGGCACTGACTATAGACCTAACCTCACCTGCTACGACTTTGGCACCTGTGGCCATTTCGGCACAGTGCACACCTTTGATGCCCATCTCTGCAGTGATGTTTGAACCTCCCATTTCAACTCCAATTGTCCCTTCAACACCGAGCTCTATTACAGCAGCACTGGATTTGACCCCACTACTTCCTGTCTCTAAACTCGAGACATTGGTGCCAGCAGATCACACATCACGGACCTGATGCTCTCCATCCATAGACCCGTTCTTAGGTCAAGTGTATAGCCCATTCTTATATTGACCTGACTTCCCGTCCAGAGTATCCACTAGATCCACCAGGAGCCTTTCAGAACTTGATGTGGTGCATCTTGTGGATCAGCTGTTGGTAGCCAGGGGGGATACCCATGCCTTCCAAGACCCATTCTCCAGCAGGACTTGGGTTGACCTCTCCACAGATTCCATCCTATTCTCCTTCTTTGGCTATCCCAGTTCTGAAGCCGCCTGCTCTGATGTCTTTCTTGGAACCCCCATTTCAGCACCTCTAGTGGACCTCACTGAGGCTTCGGGTCTGTCCCTTTGGGCCTTTGTTCCTGCTGAACTGGTCCTTCCTCAATCTTGTGATTGGGTGGTGGGCTCCTCGGTTTGGGGCACAGTTGCATGTGGTCCTTGGGTTCCATCCTCTGTGTTGGTGGCCTCGTCTACACTAATCTGGCTTGAGGCTACATCCTCGGGAGTGGGTTTGACGGAGTGGGGTGTGACCCTGGTTTCAGAGGTTGTCCTTCTTGGTTCCAGGCACCCATCCCTCTTCGGTTGGGCCTGCTTTCTGTGTGATGGAGAGGGCTCTCGCTTCCAGAAGCATTCAGCTGACATCAGAACCCCAGTTTTCTCTTCCTGAGCTACAGCTGCCACAGACTACCTCCCCGGGACACTGGGCAGGAAAGCCGCAGGAATCCCCAGTTCAGGGTACCCGCTCTTCCGAGTCCTCCTCGGAAGCCCTCACTGAGGAACCCCCACTGAAGAGATTGTGCAAGAGGAAGCATGTTGACTTGCCTGATGAGTCTCTAACAGAAGACCTGGATTATGATGATGGTGAAGGGTCCCCACGATCATCCCCTGTTGATGTCTCTCTTGGAGACATCCTTGAAATGTTAAAGCAGAGGGGTGACTGGAAGCCCTCCAATCCCCTCCTCTGAGGAGTCCGTGTTCCTGCAGGATTTCCCACCCAGCCATCTACCTCATGGGTGACCCTGCTTGCCGACTAGCTAGTAAAGCTCATAGTGCAACACGCATGGAAGAACCCTGACTCTATTAAGTCTATCCCTCTGAGACCTGACAAAATTCTTTCCCCGCCTGAGGAGAACCCTCGCTGGCCCTGAGGGTTACCAGTTGACATTATGGTGGTGGCCACACAATGGATCTGGCTGAAGATTCCTGTTCATCCGCCCAACAGGGAGTCCCGGGCCATGGACAGATTGGGAAGAGAGTACTTTCATCAGATACCTTTGCCATTCGGTCCCTGAGCTATTTGGCACATTTTAAGAGTCTCCAAAGAGACTTGATCTCAGAACTCTCTGGAAAACTCAGAGGACTAGTGTCTGACTAGGTATGGGACAAAGTTGCCTCACAGCTTGCTACCCTGGAATCAATCTCCAACTCGTCCATGATGTTGCTTTCACATGCAATCGAAGGGGTAGCTAGAGCTGTGGGTTCAGGCATAGTTATGAGACGTCCTGCCTGGATGCGCATTTGTGACCTCGCGGATCCCTTCAAGTCTTCCTTTCTGAATGCTCTCATCGAAGCATCCTCCCTTTTTGGTTCCAAAGTGAAGGACATGCTAGCCAGGTGCAAACAGGATGGTAAGACCTTATCTGCCATAGGCCTTCACTTTTCCAACCCTCAACACTCCTTTTCCAGGAACCAGAGGAGTGGGAAGATGTGGCACAAAAAATCTCATGGTCCTTCCCATGCAGCATGTGGTGAGGATACCCCCAGAGGTAAAGGGGGTAACAAGTCAGGAAGATGCCCATATAGAGGCAGAGGGGGTCCATGTAACCAAGGCTCCAGAGACTCTTTTTCTGGACAGTCTTACCAGCATTCCTGAAGAACTGCCAGATTGTGTGCCTCTGGAAGCAGTTGGGGGTCATTTCTCTCTGCACCAAGCTGCCTGGCACTCTTTTACCACCGATTGTTGGGTGTAGAGTACAATTACCAGAGGTTAGACCATTCCCCATATTTCTTATCTGAAACTTCCCACAAAACATCCCGATGTTCCACCCAGTCAGAGGGAAAAAGGCAGCTTCAGAAATAGCTATGCCAAAAAAGTCATCCAACCAGTCCCAACAGACCAATGCAGATCCGGATTTTACTCAACATTCTTTTTGGTGCCAAAAAAAGACAGGGGACTGGAGACCCATTCTGGATCTCAGCAGCTTGAAACAAGTCTGTTGCCCAAACCAAATTCCAGATGGTCACAGTTCAGTCCATCCTCTTTTTTTCTGAAGGAGGGTGATTGGATGTGCTCGATAGATCTCAGAGATGCGTATTACCACATCAAAATCGACAAGCACTCCAGGAATCTGCTTCACTTCTGGCTAGGAGCCAATCATTACCAGTTTCATGCCCTGCTGTTCGGTCTCTCTACAGCCCCCCAGAGTGTTAACAAAGTGCATGGCAGTGGTTACAGCTCACTTGAGATGGCAAGGATTCCGGGTGTTTCCATATTTGGACGATTGGCTCCTCACTGCCCCTACAAGGCACATGGTCCACTTCGGGGGCCAACCTGCATATCAACATTCTAGAAGTGAGAGCGGTGCTGTTAGTGGTGCAGGCATTCCATCCAGTTCTTCCTTCTGGGACTATTTCAATTCAGTCAGGCGACATGTCACAAGTCTGATATATCAACAAGCAAGGAGGAACCAAGTCCTACCTCTTTTGTCAAGATGACATGAGGATGTGGCAGTGGTCGATTTCTTCCAACCGCTTTCTGATAGCAACACATATCCCAGGGAGCTCCAACATGATTGCCGACGAGGTGAGCAGATGTATTCTCCTGCCCCATGAGGGTCCCTCAATCCCGATGTGGCGGCAGAAGTTTACAGGTACTGGGGCCAACTGTGCTGCGACCTTTTCACCTCTTCATCGAACAAGTGCAGCAGCTATTTTCCTCTATTCTCCCCAAAAGGGGGAGTCCCCGAAGGGCGCTCTGATTCATGATTGGCCAACGGAATTTCTTTATGCTTATCCCCGCATTCCTTTGATTCCACAGTTCTTAAAGCTCATTAGTTGAAATGCAAGGTGATCCTCATAGCCCCTTTTTGACCTCAACAAGTTTGGTTCCCCTTCCTTTGGCCTCATCTGGTATACCTGCCTTGGATTCTGGACCCTCTTCCAGACCTGATTGCTCACCCCAAAGGGTTGAGCCAACCAAATCTGTCCAGTCTCAAGTTGACAGCTTGGTTTCTCCACTTCCATTAATTGCCAGGCAGGCTTATCTCACCTCACCTGTTTGGGATACTATCCTGGCTTCTCATAAATCATCCACCAGAAGACCGTATCAAGACAAATGGAAAAGGTTCTCTCTCTGGTTAAAGGATAACATGCTAGATCCATATTTGGGTCCGGTCACAGCGGTTTTGCAATACTTGTTTAAGTTTTTTGAAGAGGGCACCGCAGCCTCTTCCATATAAGTACGTATGGCTGCAATTTTGAATTGCCATAATAGGCTGGATGGTACACCTCTCATCTCACTATGTTTATGTAAAACCTTTCTCAAAGGAGTTTCAAACATCAGGCCCCCAGGCAGCCTATAGAGCCATGGAACCTCACGTTAGTTCTGCAGTCTTTGACTCAACCCCCCTTTGAACCCACAGCAAAGTGTGACCTGAAATCCTTGTCTTGGAAATCCTTGTTCTTGGTAGCCATTACATCAGCCAGGCAGGTTTCAGAGCTACAGACATTGTGCCCTCTTTGGTCTTTCACAAGGACAGGGTATCACTCCGGACAAATCCATATTTCCTCCCCATGGTTGTTTCTGACTTCTCCATCAATCAGTCCATTGATCTTCCAGTGTTCTTTCCGAATTTTTCTAATAAAGGTGAGTACTGCCTGTGTTCCTTGGATGTACACAGACAACTGCAATTCTATTTAGATAGAACCAAAATTATGTGCAAGTCTGACCAGCTTTTCTTGTTCTGGACCTAGAATGGGAAATTCTCTATCCAAGGTTACTTTATCGAAATGGCTAAGGGACTGTATACGCTTCTCTTACTCTTCCACAAAAGAACCTTTGCCACTGGTTTAAGCCCATTCCACTAGATCTATGGTGATATCTGTAGCTTTCCACTCTAGGGCTTCTATGGATGACATTTGTGCAGCAGCCACTTGGGCTAAACCCCACACTTTCATCAATCATCACAACTTCAATGTGGTCTCCAGAGGGAGAGCTGCCTTCAGCTCAGTGGTACTCAGGAACATTCTTCCATAAGGGCCGCCTATGTGCCTCAAGGTAGCTTGGGATTCTGTCCCATCAGTGATGAATGGAAAGATTAGCAATATCAGATAAAGAAGTTATGTCTTATAATGTTCCGTCTGTGTTGTTCATCATCTTTCATTCATCACTTCCCACCCTCCTTCCCCCTCCAAAGGCTCCTGGGGAATACTTTAGGTCCAAGTGGTGTCTTAGGGCATTTGCACAGGAGGGGCCCCTACTTTTATGGCTCAATATGGGCAAACGTGATCTAATGTAACAGGGAGAAGGGCATTGTGGGTAGAAGCTTAGCTTGAGAGTTTTTGGCTGGTGTGAGCTTGGTAATAGGCTCATTCATCACTGATGGGTTCGGTTCCGAGCCCATGGAACTGAGTCAAAGAAGATGAACAACACGGGTGGAACTTTATGGTAAGACATAACTTCTTTTTTAAGTAAAGAATAATTTTAAACCCCCTTATTTGTATTTTTTGGATGATTTTCTTTTCCATGCAATTTCCATGGGAATGAAGACATTTTTGACCTTTTGTGGCAACTGGCTTTTTGTGGAAGTGCAACTGTAGCATATGTCTCCACTGACTAGACATGAGAGCCATTAGTTCACTTTATTAATCCAAAGCTGGAGATTTTCAAACTGGCTTTGCCTCCTTCTGAGTAATATAGACAGCCTTCTGGTAGATTACTTCAGTTTCTCCATTTGGAGCACTTTCATAACATCATTTCCAATTTTTTGCTCTTCCTGTCCTACTTTTTTGGAAGAAATGTCTGTATGACCTGTTTCTTCCTTTGTGTTAGTATCATTTTCCCCAGTAAAAAAGAAATTTGTAAGACATCCGTGGTGGTGTAGCAGTAGTGTTGTTGCCTCACAGCAAGAGGTTCTCCCGTTCGATTCTCTGCTGGAGTGCGGGGAGTGCTTTCTGTGTGGTGTCTGCATGTCCTCCCCGCGGTTGGGTGGGCATTCGAAAGACCTGCATAAATGGACGTGCCTTTGTTAAAGGTTGAACGTCGAGCTGGCACCTCGGCGTTCGTGAAAATCTACTGCCAGTCATTAGCGGACCGGAGTTCCTCTGTGGCAACCCGTAACTGGGAAAAACCGAAAGGCAAACAAACAAACAAAAAAAGTTTGTAAGTGATTGGCTTGGAGACTTAACACTTGCATGGCAAATTACTTCTGTATAAACAAGAGACCAAGCAAGGTCACATACACCATTGTATTTGCTGACACGCCTATCAGTCCAGTTTAGATGCCGCTGTTGAGTGATACACAAATTCAGAAGTGCAGTGTAAAAGTCATGTATGGTACAAAATTAACTACTCTCAACTTATAACCATAATTATACACAATTTGTTATAACTGTTGAAACTTCACTTTTCCACACACATTTTCCTGCTCCTGTTGTCCTTTCTTAAATAGTATTATTGAATTAATATTTCTAAACATGCTACAGTGAATTTATTTTTGTACTTCGTGCAAAGACATTCTGATGAAAAGGAAAATACTTTATGCTTGTGATTAAATGGGTCACTACTACTCTAAAACACCCTTAGTAACTTTGCTGGATGCTGACATTGACAGAATTAGAGGCATTTACTGTGTGAGAATCCTCTTGCACTAGATATAAACTTAAAAACAATTTAGTTGCAGACAATTCTTTTGAACCATGTCCGGTGTTATCTCAATCAGCTATATAAACATTGCAAAAGGAAATTTGAGTTATCTTATTACACCTGTATCTACATTAGTAATATTAATGCTGGTGGCTCATTTGCATAAGGCAGGTACTTAACTCTGGTTTTAACTGATTGTGGTCAGTTTTAATCTTGGCATACACCACTAATAGGATAGAAGCTAAGCACTACATGAAGTAAGCTTAGGCTTGTAACTCCACTGTAAACCGTTTCAGATCACATATTACATGCAATGGTAGCACTCAACAGTACACAAAACACAACAGCCACAGCAGTTACATAACATTAGAGAAATTTTCAAATCCCTTCTTGGTTGGTATTAAAAAAAAAAGATTTCTTTTTGCTTTTGTAATGTGCCAAATTCAGAGCCCCTATGTTTGGCTGGTTGCTCATTATTAGTTGATGTACAAAGAATCAACTTGTTTAGTTTGACTGTTTAATCCATGTGATCTTTCAAGTTTGGCAAGATAAATTTCTGTAAGCTTGCAGGGTGTGCCTTATTCTCCTAATACATGTTATTTATCCTAATACCAGATGTCTATATTAAAGCCCCTGTCCATTTTCTTTAGCTCTTCCCTCTCTTTTCAGTCATCTGAAATTTTGAACTCCGTTTTACATCCTTATAATTAAAATAAGCAGCATTTAGGAACTGGATGAAGATATCTTGCTATATATATATATATATATATATATATATATATATATATATATATATACTGCTTATTTAAACTTACTAGGGCAATTTTCATCCAAATTGGGTACAAGTATTTGTTAACCTACGAAAACAGAATTCTGGTTAGTTCCTATCAACAACTTTCTCTTCTCATAGTAGGTTTATCATGGTTAGGCCTAGTGGGTTAGCAAAGAATGCCCTGTATCAGTTACAGACTTGTATCCTTAAAGTTTTACACATTAACAAACCTCCTATTTTGTGGATGTTATAATTTATTGCAACCAAAACTATTCAGGCAAGGATTTCACTTGATTCTACTTACACAATATGTTTATGTATATCCAACATTTTATTCAGTGTCATTAAAATAAACATAAGCAGTGGATCCTAGATTCTTGGAATGTTAAGTGGATCCAAGAAACAAAAAAGTTATTCTTGTGTGCATGTGTGTGTACATATATATATGTGTGTGTATATATATATATATATATATATATATATATATATGTGTGTATATATATATATATATATATATATATATGTATATGTATATATATATATATATATATATATATATATATATATATATATATATGTGTGTGTGTATATATATATATATATGTGTATATATATATATATGTGTATATATATATATATATATATATATATATATATATATATATATATATATATATATAATATTTGTCCACTTCAAATGCTGCAATCACTTTTTATTCAGTAAGTTAGTTATCTCATTGCTGTGTTAACAAAAATTGTTTTGTTGTATTGTTGCAGCAGGCAACATTAGAAATGACTCCGGTATCGCCATTGCTTACATCAACATTTAAAGACCAAATCCTAAGATCTGAGACTGATCCTGATGGCATACATTGTTGCCTAGTATGTAAAAATAGTTCAACCGATAAACTGTTACTACTATGAAATCTGTATTTCTATGCTATAACCAATCTGACTTCATAATGAAAATCTACAACATATTATTACTATATTCTTTGTGGCGTATGAACAATGAAGGATTGCTTTAGTAACACTTAATACTTTAATCTCAATGCCTCACTCGTAAATCTTATAACTAATTTTGATCTGGAGCACCCCTTCAAATCTTGTAAATAAAATACCCTTAATATACATATTTCTCTCATCATCATAAATTATGGTCTAGGATTGATTTTTTTCTTAATTTCTGACAAATTGGAAAGTAATACTGCCAATTATAGGGCAGAAGCACATTATTTCTCAGATCACACAAAAATAAAACATCCATCTTGTTTGGAATCCCTGGTCAATAATTAACAATTCAGGTTATAACTGAAAACTCAAAACATTGTTTACTCAAAAGATTATGTAATAAATGAAATTTCAACAGTATGGAACATTTTTATATTCCTGTAAGTGAAGACAAACTCGGGTAATCAATGTGCTACTCTAAAATCACACTTAAAAGGGGTATTTGTATGTAAAGCATCTTCTTACAAAAACTATCTAAACATAAAGAAATGGCCTTAAAAAACGTTTACAGAATCTGAATCTAAACTAACCTTACACAATACAAAATTTTGAGGAAGAAAATAAAAATTTGTCAAAAGGAACTGAATCTTACTTACGTAGCACAACTGCCCAGGTATGACTCTAGAAGTGTAGCAAAACATTCAGAATGAGCCCAGGTGTCCTCAAACCTTTTAGCTAAGCTGATATAACTATTAAAATAATGACCACAACCTATAAGATTCCTTAAAATTAAATTTTCAGAAGTTAAATTCAGAAAAAAAAATGAAACATAATGCATCAGAAATACTTCAGGTGCAGTTAACACTGGACAAAATTGCAGTCCATGTTGTAGCCTGCTACAGGTCCCCCACAATGTCCCAAGGCTCCCACTCTGCATTTCTGGACACTCTGGAAAACATCAAGGGCCAGCCTAATACCCTTATACTGGGAGACTGTAACAACCCCCTCCATTAGTTGGAACAACTACTCTTGCTCCAACTCTTTTGCCCAGCGTTTCCTGGAATTAATAGACTCCAATGCCTTGGACCAACTCATCTTCACCCCCACTATGGAAAATAGCATTCTTGACCTAGTCATTACAAACATGGGGGACCGCTGCTCTACTCTTATGATAAACCCCTCCCTGGTTAGATCCAACCACAAGTTAATCACCATTGATATCCAAATCCCGCCCTCACCCCAAAAAAGGAAACCACAGTGAAAAACTTCTCCAAAGCTAATTTTGAGCTTCTAAGGACAGAAGTGGCAAGCTTCAGGTCATCCATAGGAATGGGAGTATGGCTACTAAACATACACCAAGGCACTGTATGAGCACTTATACAGTTGCATAGATAGGGCCATACCAAATGGAACCAAGATGCTCTCCTCTATAAAAAAGGAAGACCATCTGGGGGACCCCTGCCATTAACAAACTCTCCAACAGAAGGAAAAAACTGCTGCAGAAAAGGGTAAAGTGCGATGACTGGAAAATTTCCCTTGGAAATCTCAGTAAAAAACTGAGATCCCTCATCAAACCCACCAAAGCTAGTTATGAAAGCAAAATTGCTACAGGTACTAAGGGCAACCACAAGGCTTTCTTTAGTTGTGTCAAGATTCTGCATAATTATACGCAGATTTGCTCGGAGCTACAGCACAACAGAAACACTTATACTGAACCAACTGATATTGCCAGTATCTTGGTAGACAGGTTTAGTACAAACTTTACCCCCCCCTCACCCCCTAAAGAGCCCATCCACATACCTGAGGAATACCAAATCCCTGTTATCACGACTGCACAAATAGAAACCACACTGACCAAAGCTAAGAATGCAGCTTCCATGGGATCAGATACTATATCGGGTTGTGTCCTACAAAAAGAACTGGCACCAGACTTGAGTACCCTGTTCAACTACAGCCTCAGTTCTGGCTTTGTTCTCACTGAATGGTGCACTGCTACAGTCATCCCACTCCACAAAGGGGGTGTGACTACTACTGACCCTGGGAACTATCGCCCTATCAGCTTGACGAGCCTGATCTGTAAGGCTGTGGAATGTATTATTACAGATCTTATAAATAAGGATATAGGGAACCTTCAATCCCTGGACCCCATGCAGTTTGGGTTTGTGAAAGGCAGATCATGTCTGCTCAATCTGATAGACTTCTTCGAAGCTGTCACCAGAGTGGTGGATGAAGGCAAGGCTGTCCCCACAGCCTGCCTCGATCTAGCTAAAGCTTTTGACACCATCCTGTACTCTGGAATCATTGATAAGCTCACTAACCTGCGCATTACCCCTTACATCACTAGATGTGTTGCCAACTGGCTCACTGACAGGACCCACATGGTGAAAGTAGCTAACTCTAAATCTGACTACTGGGCAGTTACAAGTGGACCCCCACAAGGATCGGTTTTGGGTCCTCTCCTGTTTGGTATCTACTTCTCTGAAGTTCAAGCCAACACCAAGGGACTCTGGTTAACCAGATTTGTGGATGACTGCAAACTTGGAGCTGTTATTGATTCTCAAGCTGATGTAGACATCCTACAAAAAGGCCTAATGGAGACCAACGACTGGTGCCAAAAACATGGCCTTAGGCTCAATGCCAAAAAATGCATAATCATTCCCTTCGGGAAAAACATGGTGCCCACAAACTACTATATCGAAGGGAACCCACTTAACTCTGAAGGTGTTATAAGGGATCTAGAGACACAGGTAGATAGCAACCTCCCCTTTGACAACTATGTCACCACTGTAGTTAGGAAATCCTATGTGACACGTTATCACAAAAAGCTTCTCATCCAGAAAAAAAGAAGTCATTATCTCTCTCTACTTGTCCCTCATCAGACCCATTATAGAGTACAATACCCCATTTGTCATGTACCTCACTAGACACCTCCAACAACTGGAGAGGCCACAGAAGTTCCTTACTAAGAGGATCGTAGGACTCGAACACGTTCCTTATGCAGATAGATGTAAAAAACTTAAACTTTACTCTGTCTCATATCACCTACTTAGAGGTGATCTTTGCTTGACATACAGAGCCATGTCTGACCCAGTTTTGCTAGACATGCTTCATCTGAAAAAATCCCAATCCCTCCATGCTACTCGCTCCAAAGACCTCAACCTTATCACCACATTAAACCGAACTTGCTGGAGGGATAAATTCCTAACCCAAAGACTTCCAATACTCTGGAATAAACTCCCCATTCACATCAAACAGAGCACCTCACTGGCCCTCTTCAAGAGTACTCTTGATGAGTGGATGGGAAATAGGAAATTCACCCTGGGGATCACTTCAATTGCATTGCTAGATAGGGCCACAGGGAACTAATGTCTGGTAAGCCAGATGACTGGGAACACTATTGGGCTAGGCTTGCACTGGTTCCAGGGCCGTTAGCCTAGTACTTGCCTATGAACCTATGAATCTGCAGTTAAGCAAATCTAGAAAGTACTGTTGTGTTAGCAGAACTTTCCATAACAGTAGATGTTCAAATGTTCAGTGCTGCAGTAGCCTTGGCTATATGGGCAATATCCTGCCAAACATAATGGCCAGCCACCTTCCAGTGCATCAGGAACTCTTCCATGCATCCATACTGTCAAGCAACTTGAGCTGAGCTGACTGGAAAACAAGTTTGTGTGTGAAGCCCTTCAGAAATTCCTGCCAGCAAAAAGAGGAAGACCAAGCCCTGAAAGGACAGTGCTAGGAACAAAAAAATGTCTACACCATGGCATAAACATACCAAAAACAAGGAGAACAAATGGGGGTGTGACTACTGCAGCAGTTATCAATTGAAGATCTACTGTTATGTAAAGGTCAGCTTAGACAATCATATTGATCATTGCTTCAGTAACCTTACCAATATGGGTAGAATATGATAGTTAACTACATTTGGGAGGGGGATGGAGCCCCTGGAAAATGGTCTTAGCAAAGCTTGATCTGGACCAAGAGAAGAGATCAAGCTTCTAGTGCTATGTTGAAGTATGTAGAGAGAAAACAAGTAGCAGCTTCTTGAATACATATAGAATCCAACCTTATCCAAAAAGCCGTAGGTGAAGCCTAGGCCTTGATGGACAAGGCCTTGACCTTGCCTGGAATAATTTTGTTTTTGTGAGTATAACAAAATGTAATAGCCTTGGATGACCATTTGGAAATGGTCTGTTTTCACACAAGTTTTCACAACTTACTTCCACAAGAAATGAAGAGTTGATCTGAAAGATTTAGTTCCTTCAAGGTAATACCGGAGATGTTTGCAGACGGCCTCATTTTTAGGTATGGGAAAGAAAGCTGGGAGATGAATAGTTTAGCTTAAAATAAAGTCTGATACCACTGTAGGTATAAAAAGATTAGCTCTCAAAGAAACCCTGTCTTATGGAAAATGAGAGAGAGTTGACTCACCGTAAGAGCTTTCAACTTGTCTCTTTCTGGTAGCGGTCAAAGCAGTTAGTAAAACTGTCTTCCATGTGAAGAACTACAGGTCATCCAGATAAGGTGGTTCAAATGGAGCAAGTGTTGGCTTCTCTAACACAAAATTAAGATCCCGAGGAGGAGCAACCAGTTTTCTTGGAGGTCTCAAGAACCCCCTTCAAAAACATTTTGACATGAGGCTGGGTTGAAAGAGGAGGATCCATGGGCAGGCATGCTGAAATGACCGATTTTAAATGAACCTTGATAAAGGAATAAGAAAGGTCATAGGATAGTAAGTCACACTAATATTGTAAAACCAGAGAACAACTAGCCTTGAAGGGGTGCTGGTTATGTTGAAGACACCAAATAGAATACCTTTTCCATTTGCTTAGATAAGATTTTCTAGTAGCAGGCTTTCTTGCCTTCATTACTAAAAGGAATTAAGAACCTACCATCCAGGCAGTCAACTGAAAATGACTGATGTCAGAGTGCTTCAAACACCCCTCTTCTTGTGTGAGTATATCCAGTCTGTGAGGAAACTTGTGGTAATTGCCCCTAGCCATTTCCAAAAGGGAGAACCGCAGCAAGAAGTCACCATCATGATCTTGGGTGATTCTGAATGTTCAGAAGTACCATGAATATTAGTGGAAATGGTAGAAAAGCATCAGGAACATTCCTCTCCAATGGAAAAAAGGCATTTGTCTTCCATGCCTTCTTGCAGAATATTTCCAGCTGACTGCTCAGAAAGGCAGCAAAGAGGTCTACTTGAGAAACTCTCCACAGACTGATCAAATCTCTGAAGACTCCCTGATCTATTTTCCTTTTGAGATGGTCTGCCCTGGTCTTGCTTAGCTTGTCTGCCACACAATTTTGCTCTGACAGAATTTAGGATGCCTGTAGATTGAGATTGTACAATGAAGCTATATCTGAAGTTAACATGGCTAGTCTGCAAAAGGAGGCAAGGCTGGTTCCCCCTTGTTTACATATCACTGTACTCTAGTATTGTGTGTAACCACTTGAACAAGTCTTGGAGACCAAAGATGGTTCAGATTGAGTGCCTTGATCAGGGCAAGCACCACCTTGATATTTGTGCGCTTGCATTTGTCCTTGGTTCCCACATCCCCTGCACTTGTACCCCTCCCCCCAAAAATGCTCTCCAAGGAAATTCCAAAGTGTCTGTGGTGTTTGACTACTTTGGAGTAGGGAGGGAAAAGGAGAGACCTGTATTTAAGGATATCCATTATCTCCACCAAATGGTTCTCTTCTGACAAATCCCAGCAATGGGATTTGCAAAAGTAAAAGATGTCAAGAGACCAAATAACTTTCAGCTACCACTGTAACTTTCATGATACTCCTTTGGCAAGATTCCATATGAGAGAGTCACAGATGCAAGAGATCCACAATCCTGAAGTATTCCCTTGGAGTGACCAAAGTTTAAGTGGAAAACCTTGGCAATAAATCTAAATAAAGATCTGTGTCCCCCCATCCCCCATTGAAGAAAAGCTCTTTTAACTAAGGTGCCTAATTTACATCCAAGGAATACAGTCCTCTATGAAGGAGTCAAGAAAGACTTTAGAATGTTCTCTTGGAATCCATGCTGATGTAAGGGATCTCTCATGTAAGAGAGAGAGATTTCTGACACTTTGAAAAAGACTCTGCAAAGATGAGTAAGTCATCCAAGTATGGAAAAATGTGGATACTCTGTAGCCCTACATACTTTGTGAAAATACCTGGTGTAGTGGATAGTCCAAAGGGTAAGGCAGAGAACTGTAATGTGCACCAGACATGAAAAACCTTAGCCATTTGAAGTCTGGATGAATAGGGATGGTGGTAAGCATCCTTTGTCTAGTATTACCTCCTCTTCCTCTTTCAAGTTTCCTGATAAGATTGTGAAGTGACATGTTTGCAAATTTGGACACCATCAAACAGGTTTAGGAAAGAAAGATCCAGAACTGGTCCTACAAGCATTTTCTTTCTTTGGCACTAGGGACATCTTTGAATAAAAACCCTTCCCCACCTAGGAAGGAGGAACTGGTTTAATCACTGCTTGAGACAGCACTTTATGAACAGGTCGAAGCAAGACAGTCTGATCTGGAGGAGAGAGAATGACCCCTGGAAAGGAGGAATTTCTTCCCACAGCCATCTGTGACGTGAATTTTCGAACACATTTGTCTGAAACATTCTGTTGCCAAACAGAACAGAGATTTGGACTTTCTTGAGAAAAACTGGGCCAAGGTGGGAGGGAAGTCACAAGATCTCTTGAACTCTTGAATGATCAGACTTGTTGGACTGCCCTTTGTTTTAGGAGGTTCTGTACTTTTTTATGGAAGCCCCTTGCCATTTCTGTACTTTTTTATGAAACCCCCTTGCCATTTCTTCTTAAACATCTGTTTACCTGAATTTTGTTGAGACTGTTTATTCTGTTGTGTTTTTTTTTTTTTTTTGCCAGAATTTGATTAGGAGATTAGAAAATCATTGGATAATTGGGAAAGAGGGATGAAAAATATTTAAGTTGCCCAGATCAGATTTTCCCTTTCATCATACTTTTTGATCCCCTCTGCAGCAGAGGGAGCCAATGCTAAATCTCTAAAAATCTCATTTTAACATCTGAGAGGTTCTAAGAATGCAGCCATGCAAACCTTCTCCAAACAGTACTAGTGGTCATAGCCCTGGAAGAAATATCAACTGAGTCATACATACACTGCAAACAACGAGTAGTGACCTGCACAACAGAAGAAATGAAGTTATTTAAAGTACATGTTTTTCCTTGCAAGAAGAAACTGCAGATAAAACATTCCTCATGATTTTACAGTTTTAGAACAAAGTAACATAGGAGCCTGACAATTCAAAATTCTGAAAATCAAAGTTGCAGAAGTATACTCCCCCCCCCCCCCCCCCATACCAACATTTTTCCCATCCTTATTAGAAGGATTAGGATTAGAAGTAACCAAGTGCTTGGCAACAGTGGCATCAAATAAAGCTACAGCTGCTGGGTCAATTTTGGGAATAGTGCATAAAAACTTAAAATACTGAAACTTTATACATCCTGTCTGTCTTTTTAGGGGAAGTTATTGTAATTTATCCTATTAATATCGTAATTATTTTCATAAATTCTCTTTCTCACTGCTTGCTCAGTCTTCCCCACATAAAACCTATCTCATCCAGAACACTTAGCAATGTAAATAATACCTGATGACCCACAATTCCCATACTTAAAACTTAACCTTATAATTCAAGCTGTTAATTAACATTGTAAATTAATCTTCATTAATATAAGGGCACTTGCATACAGTAACAACATTTAAATGTTCTTTCTTTTTCTCTAGTAGAATTTTTAGTGAGATTTCCTTTTAATAATCTTTTGAAATTCACCAATGTTTTATTGATTTATCAAACTACTGGCAGTGAACCCTTTATCATTACCCTTAAATTTCCAGTTCCCTTTAATATTTTTTATATCCCTTGACATCTTATATGCCACTGCTCAAGCTGTTTTAACTTCTCTCCGCTTGTATTCCTTTAGGATTGTCCTTCCCAGTACGACCACTACCTCTGCCCACAGTGGTATGTACCTACTATCCCATCCACTGCATACTTCACTCATTATTTCAGTCAGTGTCTGATCTGGGTCCCCTCTTTCCATAAATATTATTTTAAACTTCCCCAATTCCTCCTCCACGTTCTGCCGAATGAGTCATATGGCCCACCCTAGTACATTCACCCTTAACCAAGTTTTTCTTAAGAGAATATGGATGTAAACTGTTAAAATATAGGTAGGAGTTACTAAATGTTTTTTTATAAATTTTCTTAAAACCTAAATCAGTATGTTCCCCTTGTACATCTAAGTTAATAGATTCTTTTTTGTAATTAAATGTAAATTTTAGAAAACAAGTCTTTGAATTTTAACCAAATGGTAATTAATTGAAGCTAAACTCTAACAGTGCAGAGTTTTGGTTCAGCACACTCACTTCATCTAGTACTTTGACTTGGTTTGCCATTCTTCATTCTTTTTTGCAGAGTTCTGAGTTGCACCCATTTGATGGGTGGTTTAACCTTGGACTAGTAACCAATACTGAACTGACACTTGCAGACCTTATGTTAATTGCTAGACTCATTTTGTTTGCATTCAGGGGAACATCCTTTGACTTAAAATACACAGGTTTTGCTACAGAATTTACCCCCTGTTGTGAACACCTTTTTGCATGTTGTAGATTACTGTAGTGCTTTTCATTTTTGAGTTGCCTGATTTGGGCATATGAAGGTTGTATTTTTGTACCTTAAAACATATGTCTTTAATGCACTGTATGTACTTCAAAACAGCAAGGAACCTCATCTTTGATTTGTTAGGTTCTACAAATAAAAGGGATTCCCCTCTTTCCTGAATTGCACTCTAATTATACTAATTTTAATGTGCACCTGTACTGCAGTATCAAGCATGGACTAAACATCACTGCTTCCCTGTATCCTTTCTGTGTTGCTGTGTGGTGGTGTATTTGTGTGCCCCATAGCCCCCCTTCTGCCACTCCACAATCAGTTTGTTTTGTTATAGATTGCTTGTGTGCTTGGGAGAGCCAGCATTCCTTTGCTAATATTACCTTGTGTGGTAGGTTGTCAGATCAATGTGTGTTCAAGAAGTGTGTTTCAGTACAACAGGTAGGAACAGTTGGTAGCAGATTTGTCAGGGCAGAGTGTTTGCTGAGAGAAGAGAGGAGTCTTGGAAGTTGAGGAGTAAAAAAGTAAAACAGCCAATTTTGAAAGTCAGTCTTTTATTCACTGTGTGTGTTTTTTTTCTTCCAGCAAAGAAGTGGCTCAGCACTTGTACTAATAAGTACTGGACATGAGTTGCATGATGAAATGGACAGTGCAAATTACAAAATGCATATGAATAATGTAGTTATCTATTGACTAACCTGAGCAGCAAGACAGGGTGAATTTTGTGCTCTTTTTTTTTTTTTTTTTTTTTTTTTTTTAAGAGTGAGCAAGTAATGCAATGTTGCACAGAAAACAAAAGCATACATAAGGAACTGCAAAAAAAATAAAAAATTATTAGGGGAAGGCAGCATGGCTAAATTGTTAGTGCTGAGTGCAATACTGAGCAATGCAAGGATAAAAAGTTTTAGTGAAAAAGTTTTCTCCTTATTTTTACAGCTTGTATATGAGGAAGGTTTGAAAACACAGTGGCAGAGAGAGAGAGAGATGGTGACCACTGCTTCATTTTTGTGTTCCACTAAAAAGGACTATCTTAGACTAAAAGCAGAATTTTTTGTGTGCATACATTTCTGAGGATGTATACTTAGATTCATAGAGTTTTAAAAGGCTGAGTCAGTCCATAATCACCTTGTGACTACCAACCATCATCGGGCATCTCCTACCTCTAGGAGGGTAAAGCAAGGCAAACCCAGAATATCTTTATGGGTGTGCTTCCAATCATTCAGGTTTGCCTTAAAGGAAGCAAAAGTAACCAATGTGTTTTAGATTAACAAAACATAATTGTAGAGTTAGAGGAAGCATTGTGTAATAAATTTATAATGTCGCTCATTTGTTAATGAAGATTCAAGTCTTTGCTGTGTGTGATCTATTCGTTTATCATGTCTTATTTGTTGATGAAGATTCACATTTTAAGTTTAAATGATTGTGGAACAATTTCCTTTGTTGAAGTGAGAGAGTCTGGGAGTGTTGGGTCCGTAACAATATGGAATGCTAGACATAAATCATCATGCAGGAGAAGGCCAAGTATAGGGATAGGACTTCAGGTTTGTCTTGGTAACTGAGGGTTTAGTCTGGTGATCGTAATAGATAGGAACTTCTGGCTCTTTCTAGCTATGTGATATGTTTGGATACCTACATACATTCTAAAGGATGCATTATCTTGTATGGTTGATCTAACCAAGGCAGAGTAGAAAAGAACAGTAACTTTTTATGGCCTCCATTTTATATCTTTAGTTATCAGTTTGACTAAACAGAAATATTTCCCGATGACTGTTGAAATGTGGTAGTTAGCCTTGTCTACAAAATATGCTGAAAGCTCGTTTGCCCATGTCAGCTTGAGTGGGGTGATGTTCTTCGTGTTTCACTGTTGTAGTCATTTCATTTGGGTTATCTGCTTGCAGGTAGCCGTCAGTCAGCCTGATTAACAAAGTCTTGGGTCCTGCGTCTGTTGCTGTCCCTTCTTCCATGAAGTCAGGTCATCAGCGGTATAAAACATGCAGCCAATGCCATTACATCAGTCTTTCTTGCCGTGCGGTGCCTGAAGCAGAAGCAGTTTGCAATTGCCGGTCGGCCGACTCCTGTAATTTTCATTTTCGGGTTTCAGAACTGAAGTCTTCAACTAAAGCTAAGTACCCCATTGGGGAAACTTTTTCTTGCTCCTTACAGATATCAGTAAAAGTTAATAATTGCATTACTTGTGGAAAGCAAATATTTCATAAAGTTTTTCATTCGTACTGTATTCCTTGCCTAGGCCCTGACCACGACGTACCTTGCTGTCGGTTTTGTGCTTTATTTAATCAGTGCACTATCCATCAGTATATTTTCGCCTCTAAATATTTCTGTTCTTGGTTTAATTATCCAGAAGTGTCATCTGTTAGCCATCAGACTACCGGGATTCCGAAAAAATGCAAAGATAAAAGACAGAGACAGGCTGCCGAGGTCCAAAACTGTCGACGCTTCTCCTAAGCCAGTCACTAGTTCGCCAGTACTCAGACATTTCTGCAGCCCCCGATACCTGCTGCTACTGATTCGCAGGCTTCTACTGAGACCCATTTGGAGTCCGGTATGCCATGAGATGCTTCAACTATGGAACCCATGGATGTCTCTACCTTGGATGGATCTGGAGTCACTATGCAGGCACCGGCTTCTGAGGGTGAATTCAGGTCTATGGACATGCATATTAAACCGACGCCTCCTTCTTCACTTAGGCCTAAATCTCGAACCATGCCTAAAAAAACCGACACCCAGGCCACATGCTCAGGCCTCTATGCCTAAAAAACAAATGAGAAGAATGGCTGAAGATCTAATAACTCTAATCAGGTTTAGTCACCCCCCCCCCCCCCCGCCTTCTAAGAGGCCTAGGACTGCAGTTGTTTATGAATCTTCTGATCAGGATTCTGTTTTTTTCTGATTCTTCTGATGATTTGGATTTGCCCTTAACTACTTATGAGGATTTTGATGTAGAGGACTCTATTCCCTTTGCTTCCCCTCCAGAGGATTTTTCTTTTGGTGAAACCTTACATATACTCTAAGGGAGCATTTCCACTGGGAAAGCCAGGATTTTTCTGATTCAAAAAAGAGGCTCAGGGATTTCTTACTCCTGCCTCAGCATAGACCTTTAGCTATTCCTCTTGTACTAGAGATTGTTGATGATGCTTTTTCAGAATCTAGTTTGGCCCCGATTCCTTCCCTCCTGCTCCCAGAAAACCTGACAGATACTACAGGGTCCCAGAGTCGCACAAGTTCCTTTTTAAAAATCCTATTGCGGAGCCAGAGACTATTTCACAGGGGCTCAAGGGCATTAAGGCTTCTACTGCTAAAAATCCTACCCCTTCTGATTGAGACTGCAGGGCGCTGGATAGCTTGGGTAAGAAGGTTTACACTTCTGCAACCTTGGCCACTAGGGCTTTAAACTGCCAGTTTCGTATGTTGAAGTGTCAGCAACATGTGATTTGCTTGCTTAAACAGAAAATGATGTTGATTCCTGATTGTGTGGAAAATAAAGATTACAGGATTTAATGCATTCTGCTGAACAGCTTGGAAAACATACTTTGCAATGTGGATTTGATTCATTAGAGGCCTCTTGCAGGGTGGCTGTTACTGGGTCTATGCTCAGAAGGCATGCTTGGCTTAAGGAGCAATCTTTACCTGATCATGTTAAAGCTAAATTGTTGGATGCTCCCTTAAATCAGGACCACCTGTTTGGCAACAAGGCTGAGGAAGTTCTTAAAAAGATGGAAGATAAAGCTAAATCTATGCAGACTGTTAAAGATTTCTTACAAGTTCAGCCCCCTAGATTTAGTAGGCACTGGCCCTCTAAAAATTGGTCCTTTCCAGCCCCTTCCAGGTCTTCTTAAGCCAAACATAGACACAGCAGAAACCCCAAGTTTCAGTCCCAGGGGACACACAGGACTAAACGTGGGGGGGCCTCCACTTCCAAATCTGGGAGTAACAAGACTCCCCCATATGGTAAACTGTCTCAGTGACTTCAATTTAAAATTTCCAAGCACTCATCATCTGACTGCCCCTTTGGGGGGAAAGATTGCTCTTTATGCAAAGAACTGGGAACTCATTACCCAGGACAAATGGGTTTTAAATATAGTGTCCCAGGGATACAGATTTCACCTCCACATGTTGCCAACACCAAACGGGTGGCCAGACCTACTGCCAAATCAGTGGGCAGAGGCCCAAAAACAAGTACTTTCTCTCTCAAGCATGGGGGCTATTCATTTAGTACCAGAAGAGGAAAAGGGACAAGGTTTCTACTCGAGACTTTTCCTGGTACCCAGAAAAGACTATTCATGGCATCCTATCCTGGACCTGTCTACTCCCAAACACCTTTTTGGAGATTCCAAACTTCAAGATGCTGACTCTTCATCAATTACTTCCTATGCTAGGCAAAGACGCCTGGTTGACAACACTAGATTTAAAAGAAGCATACCTGCACATCCCAATCAGGGAATCTTGCAGAAGATACCTTCACTTCAAAGCAGGCTACACACACTATCAGTTCTCTGCACTGCCCTTTGGCTTATCTATTGTGCCCAGGGTATTCACAAAGTGCCTAGCTCCAGTTATTGCATTTTGCAGGCAAATAAATATTCAAATATACCCATACCTGGATGATTGTCTAATTCAGGCAGAAAGCCAGGACATACTTTTGAATCATCTGGCCTTTGTACAAAGGGTTCTAACCTGTCTAGGGTACACCATAAACAAAAGGAAATCTTAACTGGTACCCTGTCAACAAATTATATTCTTGGGAGCAAACTTGAATACAACTTCCTAGATGGCTTACCTCATGCCAGAGAAACAAATTCATTTGACAGCCTTCTTCAAACAAGTGGCCGCAAAAACCCTATCTGCAAGACAAATACTGCAAGCCTTGGGGTTCATGGTCTCCTGCATTCTTCTAATTCCATATGCAAGACTGCATATGAGGAAACTACAGTGGTATCTAAAAAGCCTATGGTGTCAACATTCCCAGGATATAGAAGCAATGATTCCTATCATACCTTGCCTACGCCTAGAGTTCCTTTGGTGGGCAGAGGCCTGCCACCAAAACAAGGGACTACCTTTCACACCACCTACTGCCACCCAAACCCTAAAAACAGACTCATCAGACTATGCATGGGGGGGGGGCTCATCAGACTATGCATGGGGCGGGGGGGGGGGCTCACCTGGCAGGGAAGTTCATTCGGAGCAAATGGAACCCAAGTCAAATGCACCTGCATATCAATCAAAAAGAAATGTTAACTGTACAGAATGCTCTGACAGCCTTCAAGGACCACATTCTTCTAGGACAACTAATGGTAAAGACGGACAACATCACTGTTATGTGGTACATAAACAAGCAGGGAGGTGCACATTCTTACCCCCTCTGCAGACTATCCATGGCATTGTGAAACACAGCCATGAGCTACCAAGTGCACTTACAAGCTCAATTCCTGCAAGGAAAATTAAATACACTGTCAGATAGACTAAGCAGAAACATCATGGACCCCACACGAGTGGAAACTGGAACCAAGGATTTTCAGCATGTTGACAAGCAAATGGGGGAGCCCAGATATAGACCTATTTGCCTCTCCTGAGAACTAGCAATTGGAAATATTTTGCACAAGGATCCCTACAAACAAGCCTGGAAAGTGGATGTTTTTTCCTTCAGCTGGAAAAACCTATCAGTCTATGCCTTCCCCCCTCTGCCTCTACTCTCCAAAGTACTAGTAAAAATCAAACAGGACAAACCAAGGATGATTTTGATTGCTCCAGACTGGCCACGCCAACACTGGTACCCCCTCCTGCACAGTGTGTCATGGTTATCCCCATGGCACCTGCCTCAGACTCCTTCCCTGTTGTCCCAGCAGGAGAACCGGATTCTGCACCTTCAGCTTCTAGCACTGAACCTTGCAGCCTGACTAATTAACTAATCTCTCCTTTACCATCCCTCAGTAAACCTGTGATGGATATCATTGTAGAGGCAAGGAGGCCTAATACTAGAAAATCTTCTCCTGAAAAATGATAAAAATTCTGTGCCTGGAACCAATCTCAAGGGATGAGCACAGCAGCGCCCAATTTACCTCAGATTTTACAATACTTAACTGAGATGCTTCACAAGGGCCTGTCTTTTTTTTCTCCATTAAAATCCATGCATCAGCCATTTCAGCTCATTATAACACAGAACCTCCCCTCTTCTCTCATCCACTGCTCAAGCAGTTCCTCAGAGGGGCCAACAATTTGAGACCACCCATTAGAGCTCCAGCCCCAGCCTGGGACCTTAACTTTGTTTTGGAGAAACTCACTTTACCTCCTTTCGAGCCAGCTGCCACTGTGGACTTAAAATTTATTTCTTGGATAACCGCTTTCTTTTAGCAATCACTTCAGCTAGAAGCGTATCTGAGTTACAGGCCCTTATGGCAGTGGAGTCTTTCATCATCTTTCATGTGGACAGGGTGTCCCTCAGAACCAATCCATCCTTCATGCCCAAGGTGATATCCAGTGTGGCTCTAATCAGTCCATTCATTTGCCAACCTTCTTTCCCAATCCAGAGAATAAAGGGGAACAGATACTGCATTCCTT